>NC_081418.1:22456922-22676922 GCF_949786415.1 Peromyscus eremicus | reverse complement strand
CACAGCCTCTGTGTATTCTAAAAGGAAGGGAAGATTATCTCATGAAATTGCTCCAACTGTGGCAACCTTGAAATCAAGAAATACTGATGCACAATTACCACATTCATTCCTTATCATTATTACCAACACAAAGATCCACAAGTTAATCAGCTGCTCCCAGGATGATCCAGAATTTGTACTTCCCTTACAAGCAGCTTGATTTGGAGTCACATGACTCACCCACTCTGTTACTGACAAGCAGGAAAACAGTATAAAATCCTACTCTTAACGTCCCTCACTAGCAAATGGAAGTCAGTGGATTTGAGTTCTAACTCCAGCATGTATAATCCAGGTAAGCAATTTAACTACCATGTGCCTCCACTTCTCCACAAATAAAATCACCTATCCACATCAATATCACCTCCTTTCTATAGCAGAGCTGAGATTCTATCTAGAAAAATATTCAATGTTCCACTATGCCAGAGAATTGTCCCTTTTGTTTAAGGGTTGGCAAATGAATGGTTGGCAAAGAAATAGCCCCTGAGACATATGGAAAGGAAGCCCTGCCATCTCATATTTGGTCTGAATAAAGGAAAAGCACACCATTGAACACTCTAACAACCCACTCAATATTTTATACGTTAGTGGCTTTCAGCAGCATCTGATATTGAGCATTGGCCCAAACCATTTTGGAAGAAGTAACAAAATGTGGACGCTGATAAGCAGCAGGCAATTTCCTCCCACCTTGAGCTCACAAATTGCTTGGAAATGTTAACACTACAATCTAGAACACTGCTCGTGTTCGTACCCTTTCTGGGAAGCACCACTTTCTCTAGATAGCAGTGGCAATCCAGGCTGTAGAGCTGTGCAGATGGTGAACAGAAAGTGGGAGAACAGCATCCATTGTTAGCTGACATAGCCTGGCTTGGAGATAAAGCTTTACCTTTTCCCTTCTGCCAAAGCCCTAACAGCCTTGATCACCATGAGAAGATCTGCTCATTTCCTATTTCAATGACACCACAAAGGACAACAGGGCCAGAGATTACTCATGAAGACACAATAAAGAACATCAATTTCCTTCAGGCATAGAATACTATGCCAACTGATTAAAGTCATTGGGATAGTATTTTAAAATGGCTACAAATTGATCTCTGATGCAAGCCAATCTGTTTTCTATAACAGTTCTGCAAGCACTGCAGTAGTTCCCTTTTATTGCATTAAATTCTAGGAGAATTAATTATATAGTTCATGGAATCATTTGTTGATTTATATTAGTCTTATAGAAAATAATCAAACAAGATCCATTTCAAGGTTACCTCTGACAATATAACACAAATACCCAAATCTTCAGGCCCATGACTCATTCTAATAATGTTTAACTGCCCAAATGATGAATTCAGTAACATAAATTAGAGTTCTAGACTCATATACAATTCTTTTCATATCTCCATTCTCTATTTCTGAAGCACAACTCACCAGGAGCACTATATATAATACAGCAACTCCTAGAAAAGATGACTGCTAGCTATGAAAATTACGAAGAAGATGGAATGTCAAAAAGTTTAGATCTTGCCCATTTGTGTGTGAAGTCTCAATGTTGGGGCTCCAATAAACACAGATACTAACAATCAATTGGCTCATCATTCTTACCTTCCCAACAAGTCAGAAACTCCATTCTAGAGACACTTTTCTCTTTCTAAAGAGAACTTTTGTACCCATTCATAATTTTAATATGTCATAGGTAGAGGAAAGAGAGGTGTGTTTGAGAGTCAGAGAAAAGGACTAACCATCAATCACATGCCTCTGAGGATCTTCATCTTTGTGCTGGCTAGTTTTATGCCAACTTGACACAGGCCAGAGTCATCTGGAAGAAGAGAACCTCAATTGAGAAAAGGTCTCCATAAGATCTGGCTATAGGGCATTTTCTTAATGAGCCCATTGTAGGTGGTGCCATCCCCGGGCTGATGGTCCTGGGTTCTATGTGAAAGCAGGTTGAGCAAGCCAGTAAGCAACACCCTTTCATGCCTCTGCATCAGCTCCTGCTTCCAGGTCTAGCTCTGCTTGAGTTCCTGTTCTGACTTCTTCCAATGATGGTTTGTGATCTGGAAGTGCAATTAAAACCACCCTTTCTTCCTCCAGTTGCTTTTGGTCATGGTGTTTTGTAACAGCAATAGTAACTTTAACTCAGACCATCTTTATCTGTGAGTTGGCCCCAATTCTATTACTGCAGTAGTCATTACAAACTAAGACACAAAATCAACTAAGAACTTGGAAAGAGCTGGGCGGTGGTGGCGCACGCCTTTAATCCCAGCACTCGGGAGGCAGAGCCAGGCGGATCTCTGTGAGTTCAAGGCCAGCCTGGGCTACCAAGTGAGTTCCAGGAAAGGCACAAAGCTACACAGAGAAACCCTGTCTCGGAAAAAAAAAAAAAAAAAAAGAACTTGGAAAGCTGGATAGTTATACAGAAGAAACATATTACAATGCACAGGTTAATTTTCTGCTTTGTGTTATAGTGGTTATATTCTTCCTTAAATTCTAAACACCTAAGGCAAGAATGTTGTCTATTAGTTCATCAATATTCCGAAAACTAACTAGAAGTCTGCCAAATCTCAAATGCACTATTCTTGTTTGTTGTTTGCTTGCTGGCTGGCTGGCTTGCTTGCCTGCCTGCCTGCCTGCCTGCTTGCTTGCACATTTTGAGACAGGATCTCACTATATTGCTTTGGCTAGTCTGGAGCTTTTTGTGTAGACCAGGTTGCTCTCAAACTCATAGAACTTTGCCAGCCTCTATCTCCAGAGTATTGTCATTTAATAGAGACACACTATTCTAATCTTTTATTTTAGAATTCACGTCTACAAAATGTTTTAAAAGCATAATCTGTATGTAATATAGCAGAAGAGCCATTCGCTTTTGGAGTTTGGTGGCACCAATATGTAATAGTCCTCCCAGCAATTGCAAATCACACAGTTCAGATATTCTTCATATAAGGAAACTTAAAAAAGGAATTTAAATTTTCTTAAAGCACAAAGTTCTTTATAAACCCTAATAAAACTCTATTTGCCCAATTGTTACTTCAAAAAACTTACTTGCCACAAGTATGCACAAATCAAATGTCTGGGGTGCAATTCCTGACAAGATTTTCCCCAAAAAACAAAGAAGGGAATATACTCATTTTCTGAATTTCAGAAACAGCAATCTGCCCTGGGGCTTCCTACCAAGAAAGGAGGATCCAGCTCATTTTTTGAAATTGCATTTGAAAAACAAGAGAATTTTTGAATTGATTCTAGCATCAATCCCCATAACCACCATATCTCGCCCCCAAATATTTTGAATGTTTTATCAACTGTCAGAAAAAAATTTGGCACAATCAAAAGATGGCTACATAATGCGTACTAGAAAAGCAGATTAAGCCACTGGATATAGACAAGGGAAATGCTTATTCTGTCCTTCCCATCATCACAGGGGCCTTCGCTTTGGAGACTAATTGCTTGAATTCCTTACCGTGAGAAATCTGAGCTAAAGTGTGAATAGATAATGCATTACACACACACACACACACACACACACACACACACACACACACACACACACACTACAGGAGCCCTAAAGAGGAATATATTAACATAGTGGAAAGACTAGAGATGACACAGACCTATAATCCCAGTGTTCCAGAGACTCAGGCAGAGGAGGCAGGCTAGAGGACTACCGTTGTCTACATAGTGACATAAAAAAATAAAAGGATAAGCCAGGCATGGTGGCACATGCCTTTAATCCCAGCACTTGGAAGGCAGAGGCAGACAGATCTCTGTGAGTTTGAGGCAAGCCTGGTCTACAGATTGGGATACAGGACAGCCAGGGATACATGGAAAATCCCTGTCTTGAAAAGTGAAAAAATAAAGGAATAAACTATGATATTAAAGGAAAAAATATGTCTTTGAAGTATATAACAAATATTGATGAAATAAGAATAGGAATAATATTCAATAGGTCTAAGGAGTAACTGTCTACCTGAAGTTTCAGTAGGTATTTATAAAAATTATATTTATAAAAAGACTACAATAAAAAGTTGTATGGGCTTGTCAGCGGGAAAGCTGGGATTCAGAGAAACAAGCCAGGATGATGCACACTCAGCATTCTAAGGGCAGGAAGACAAAATCCAGAAAAATAAGCCTTCAACTCCACCTTGAGTTCTTCCATGGCTAATTTGAAGATTTTTTTCTTTTTACTTTTTTTAAACACACGCACACATGTGCGCACGTGCCCTTACACACACATATATACACTTAGTCAGGGTTTCTGTTGATAGGATAAAACACCATGACCAAAAGTTAACTCAAGGAAGAAAGAGTTCATGTTTAGCTCACAGTTGTAGTCCACCATAAAAGGAAGTTAAGACAGAAACTTAATGCAGGCACCCAGAGGCAGGAACTGAAATAGCGGCCACAAAAGAACAGTGTTTACTGGCTTCCTCCCCACATCTTGTGCACCCTGCTTTCCTTGTAATATTCAAGACTACCAAGTGGTCCTGCCCCAGTGAGCTGAGACCACTCACATCAGACAATCAGCAAGAAAACGCACCACACACACTTGCCTACAGGCAGTCTGATGAAGGCATTCTCTCAACTGAGGTTCCTCTTTTCAGATAACTGTAGCTTGTATCTAGCTGTGGAAAAACCACCCTGGATACACACACACACACACACACACACACACACACACACACACACACACATCCTTTTCTAAATAGACTTTTGAGCCACCATATTAAAAAGGAAAATGTTCTAGTGTTTCAGAGATTCTTCATAAAGGAAAGGTCATTATCATTATCAAAACAGTATTTTGGTTAGAGTAAGCTTTTTCTGTCTATCTCTTTACTCTAGAAGCATGGACAAAGGTCATTTTCTGAGTCCTACTCCCTCCCCTAAATTGTTACATCCTCTAGCATCAGACAGTAGCTAATCGATCAGTCTTCTCATAATGTCTTTTCCCATGATTAACTGTACTACTCAATTTTTATTTAAGATTTCACAAGATTTTTTTAAAGAAAGGAGTACAGACTGTTTTCCATGAGGAATATCATAGTGATAGACTCTGAGCAAATTCCTTAGGACCCTGAAGCACAGTGGGAAAGGATGAATGTGAATGTATATACTCATCTTATCTGCAAAACATTCTCCCATTGTCAGAAACATTTCATAAAGACTCATAATCAACCTGTCTCAGTTACTCATTTGAAACTGACATTATATGTAAGTTCATACACTTTATCATCCAAACCAGGAAATTTCAAAAAAAATAACAGGAGATATATGACTTATGCAAAAGGCATAAAGTAGAACCATCCTAAGTAAACAACACAAACTCTCACCTTAGCGCATGGCCTTGATCACTGAAGAATCATCACACAGCTACTCAGAGAGAGTAAATGCTCTTCACAGTAAAAGAATGATAACCTAGAAGCTTTTGAAAAGGTGTGATCTCAAATCATTGCTCAATATACAACATCTCTCAAAGACAGACAGAAAATTTGCGACAACATTGGCCCTGTTCATTGTCCCCAAATTAGCTGTGTAACTCAAGGTCAGTACGGAAAAGAAACTCCTCCTGGTGCTGATAAAGCCATCTGTGCTTCAGAAAAGGCTGACAGGTGCCTCCAGAAGAAGCAATCAAATGTCATTAACAATCAGAATCATGACAATTAAACACAAGGGTGTATCAGGGTCTTATTATCCAAATTGCTATGAAAAGAATTTAAACCCCTTCTTCTCTCAAAGAAAGTAGCAGTTGCTTTACTTTCCAAGTCCATTGGTTGCTGCTAAGGATTCCAAACCCTATTTCCTGGAGAACAATATGCAGGGAAAAAAAAAACACTGATGATAATTGGAAAAGGAATGGGTCCCCCAACTCTTTCAAGAGCATATTTTTCTCTCATTGCAGATTTCCATTCAGGCCATTTTAATGACTAAGGAAATGTATTCTAGGAAGGTTTGGCATTTTTAAAAGTTCAGAGTTGAAAGCACACATTCTATAAATAAGTCTACAATGAAGTGCTAAAAGGTTTATTTCTGATTTCTTATTTCACAAACTAGGAACTAGGCATAAAAATATGGGGCCATAAAATGCTTTAAAAGTAGATTACTAGAAACTAATAGAACATATTAGTATCCATTGAGCCAATGATGGCTCCAATGGCATTTTGAATTCTTGCAGAGAATATGAACATGACCTTCATGTGTACCATTTACAGAAAGCAATTTTATTTACATTTTTAAATCGACATAAAGGTGAAAGATGATACTGCTGCAAAATGGAACATTTAATTTTTTGCCCCAAGGCACAACTAAGCTCTCCCAAGGTCAAATGTAGCATAAGACTGAAATGAAACAGACTCTTTCCCATCATCTCCTGCCAGAGGATTTCTACACTGGCCAGGAAAATCTTGAACCTGCTTTTGTTCTTAGAAAATAGAAAGCGTTCTAGATTCTATTGAAACTTCAGAATTCTATAAAATATTTTGTGAGAGTTTTGCTACTTTCACTTAAAACCACCCAATCAGAATGTAACAGAAATACCTACATAGAACTAAACCATCTGGAACTCTTCTTTACCATTACATATTTTAAAAGCTAAGCAGATGTAGTTGTTCTAATTTCTTGGTCCATATCTGTGTACAAAGATTCCACTGATAGAAGGCTGTGGACTTCCTTCTCTTTGTGTGTGTAATAAGTCTGTTACCAGACAAACCCTTGAAAATAAACATCCCAGGAAAACTAGAAGTTCTGCTTCAGACATGTGATCATCCCTCACAAATATCTCTCTTCTGCACCCCCCACCCTACTTCTACCTGCCCAGGCACAGCAAGCAGTTCAAAGAAGTGTGAGTGTGTAATTTATTAAGAACGATGCAGATGTTATAGATCATTTTAAACTCCACCACAGATGACGGTGACACTGTGCCTTACGCCCTGATCTAACTTATTACTTGACCCTGAGACACAGTGTTCATTTTTCATATTGGTTAGGCCAATGGATACAGACTCGCTGAAGAGCTTAAGCCTTAAATGCCATCATCATCAGAAGCTAGAATCAACAATTATCAGTACCAAACTTATATTGATTGACTTTATCCCCTGTTAATGAGAAGCCCTCACATGTAATAAAACTAATGACCTACAGGAGTAATACCTGAAATTTTATACATGCCCCAGTTACTTAGGCAAGCTCTTCCCACAGGAAGGCCAAAGAAATGTTTTGTGTTGTTTGTTTTGTTTTAATTTGAATGAGATTTGTATTCCAGGCTCATAATTGTATTGTATACATAAATGCACATGCATATATAAAGATCAACATCCAAACAAACAAACATAATATAATATGGTATCCAAAAGCCTTGACTCAAATATAAGACCACTTGAAATAAAACCTTGTTGTCTTTCACCAATTATACCTTCAATATCTCACTTATTCCTCATCTGTAAAATGAGAAACTATGAAGATCACTAAGATGGGCATAATAACATGGCAATATTAATGATATAAGCAGGATCCAATTTCATGTCATAACATTGTTAAGAGAAGTAACTTGTAGGTCAGTGACAGGGCACTTGCCTAGATTGTACAAGGACCTGGTGATAGAGAAAGACGGAACATTTTATCTTTTGGAGTTATCTGTATCTTCCCCCACTCTCTGGTAAATCTAAGACACAAAGTGTTTATATTTAAATTTAAAAAAAAAAAACTCTCCTTGGGCACTAACCCCAATGACTTCAAATGATGTATTTGGCGGCTTAAAGAAGTTTTGAGCAGCATATGATAAAGACAGTGAGTCCTTATCATATGCTGCTCAAAACTAACTTATGCAGAATTTTCAGGGAGTTCATGAGATGCCACATCCAGGTGATCACCTAAAATGAATTTCAAAGGTGAAACTCTGCCAGCCCAGATCCTTAGATCTGAAAACCCACTAGGCTTTCAGTTTTTATTGCACTGTGTAAAAATTGTAAAAGAATTTCAAGTGGTAAAAACTGAATTAAAAATAAACACTGCTGGGCTGGAGAGATGGCTTAGCAGTTAAGAGCACTGGCTGTTCTTCCAGAGGTCCTGAGTTCAATTTCCAGCAACCATATGGTGGCTGACAACCATCCGTAATGAGATCTGGCGCCCTCTTCTGGCCTGCAGGCATACATGCAGGCAGAACACTGTATACACAATAAATAAATAAATCTTAAAAAAAAGAATAAATCTTAAAAAATAAATAAATAAACACTGCTCAAAATTTAACTGCTCCCAAATTATATCTGAGTACCCATGTGGTGATATATTGTGTCCCCCAATATATTGTGCACCCAAATAAACTTATCTGGGGATCGATAGAGCCATCTACTAGATTAGACATAGAGGCCAGATAGTAGTGGCACACACCTTTAATTCTATCACTCGGGAGCCAGAGATCTGTCTGGATCTCTGTGAGTTCAAGGCCACAATGGGAACAGAGCCAGTCAGTGGTAGCACACACCTTTAATTCCAGGACCTGAGATCTCATGTCTTTGCTTGGGAAGGACACATGCCTTTAATCCCAGGAAGTGATGGCAGGAAGCAGAAAGGTATATAAGGCATGAGGACCAGGAACTAGAGATTTTTTAAGCAGTTCAGCTGAGAATCCTTCCAGGTGAGGACTCAGAGGCTTTCAGTCTGAGGAAATAAGATCAGCTGAGGAGTAGGTGAGATGAGGTTGGCTGTGGCTTGTTCTGTCTCTCTGATCTCTCAGTTTTCACCCCAATATCTGGCTGCAGGTTTTTTTTTATTAATAAGAGTATTTAGCAATTTGTGTTACATACCCATTCTTAGCATTGATTCCAACACTAAAACATCACAGGATTCCTTCTCTGGGTTTAATCCATTCATTGATCCTGCCTGCAGTGTGTTCCATCTCCACAAACATCTCTCTAGTAAATATGAAATGGACTTTCTCCCTCTGGTTTTAGTAACAATACATACTATCCACATTAAATAAATATGAATTTCTGGGAAGCAATGAGTGTCTGTACAGAAACCAGCTGCTAAAAAAAGCTAAACAAAGAGTAAGGTAGCCATCCATTATTCCTTGTATGTCATCCTGCCAAGGACTCTGCAGGGAATAAGGAAAGCTGGCCCAGAAACCTTTCTTTTTAAAGAGTAATAATATTTGTCTTTATTAATTCATCATCATTGCTGTATTCTACTCATCTTTCTACCCACATTAACTCAGTGAATCCTCCACAATAACTCTATTGAACAGAAGAGTTATTAGCACATATTACAAATAAAGAAATTGAGGGAGGGTCTGAAAAGTGAAGTTTGCCCAAGGTTATAGAACTTAAGAAAAGTATATTTACCATTATCTTCCTCTCAAAAAAGAAAAAAAGTCTTTCTGAATGTTGCATCCTTTAAAAATTGCAACAAATGAACCAAAGAAAAGATCCTTGAATAACCAAATATGGGGCATTTTCTCCTTCTTGTGAACAAGTCTTCATTGGAATGGAGAAAGTTACTCTTTCTACTCATCAGGAGTGTATTTCTACCATTAACTCTTTGTTAATAACTATTCAGTAGTCATTGTATTAGCCACCAAATGGAAACTGAAAACTGGGTGGTGTCTTTGGGGGGATATCAGTCATCTTTAGAGATGTGAATTCATCTTTAAAGCTTCTGTTAATGGGCACACACACACACACTCACACACACACATGCACACACACATGCACACATACACACACACACACATGCACACACACACACACACACACACACACACACACACACACACTTTTCAACATTTTCTCAAGGAAAATGGGATGGAGTGACCTCTCAAACTGCATGAATGTACCTGGCCTCACATTACTCAGAGCGATTCTAATTGTGATGGGTTTCAGTCAAGAATGTAAGGCAGGATTAAACATCCACAACCAAATCATTTCCTTTTTAAGCTTCCTCTTTACGTTTTCTTTTCATGTTCCTCTCTGTAGAACCATTTTTCAGGAGATGCAAATCTCCTGAAATCAACTCATTGGATGTTAACACCAGCCCTGTATTACTTTGGTAATGACCAGAAACTGTGCTGGCCTGTTTGGTACAGCTGTTCATAATTCTGACTTGTTAAACTGAAAGAAATAAGGTTGAAAATATAACATGAGGTGCTCATCATTCAACTGAATATTTCTTGTGAAAGAGGCAAAAACTGTGCCATGTTCCACAAATTCTCCACATCAATAGCAATTACATCCCACATCAAGGCCAAAGAAATAGTAGCCAGTAAAACGCATGAATAACTTCTTTTCATACTCAGTAGTTAGCATTTTTCTCTGCACTTAACTCTGGAAAACAATAAATGATGGTGCTGTGGTACAAGAAATTATCCACAAATTGATGATCTGACTAAGAGCATTTCAAATTTTCAATTGCAGAGAGCATGTTGCACCCTGTTACAAACCCAGCTGCCCAACAACAAATTACAATATTATGCCAATAGACTTGAAAATTAAATTTGGATTAATAGTGACATTTTCACGGAAATGTTTTAAAGAGAAAGTGTAATGGGCCTCATAGAGTCCAGTTGATACATTTGAGAGCTTCCCATTGAATCCTGGACAACATTAGCAATAAGCCCACCTGTTGGGTAAGTTGGGCAATTTGTTATTAATTTGGAGGAACTGATGCAGTGAGCAGTTCTGCCAGGTAGGCAAAAATGATTCTGGCTACCTGAGAGTGAAACAGGGATGGAGACAGGATTTGAACATGTTTCCATGGCTTTTTGCCATGCATAATTCTCAGTTACCTTTTCCTCATCATGAAAATTCAGAGTAAGGAACAGAAGAAGTTCATAGTGGGGGGCCTATGACATTTCACAAATGTCTGCGAAGCAAATCATAGAATACTTGAGAAAACATAGTTTTGTATTTGTTTTAAGGAAGAAAAGAATGAGGATCTGAATATTACCTGAATGACAAGAGATTTCCTTTGAAAATAACTTATCTGCATTTAGAAAGTCATTTTTATGAAGTTTGGTACTGATATAAAAACTTCTTTCCATTTTCTTATTCTAATATACACATAAAAATCAACGAGGCACAACTTCCATAAATATGCTCTTGATAATTTTAAGAAGACAATGAAATGCTGTTAGAGAATTTCTTTTCCCATCAGTGACCTCCTAGTAACCCATGGATTTCTTTCTAATAGGGTAACACAATATAGATAGATCTCTCTCCTAAATGCTTTTTATTATGCCCTTAGATGTTACCTTGAAATCTGAACATTCAGTTTCAAAATGAGTCAAGTACATAAAAGAAGGGACAACCTTATGATTAGCACATCAGTTCACAAAAACGGACAATAAAATTTCCATCACATTGTCAAACTCACTCAAAACAATCAAATATTTCACTGAAGCATTTACAACTATCGATTGCACAGCAAACTTGACTTTATAATCTTCCTATTTTAAACAGGTGCAATATTTTACAAGGGCTTCACAAGCAGGAGGTTGTGAATGTAAAGCAGTCCATTAATTTTATATAAGCTGTTTTATATACCTGTGGGTCTCTAATAATACCCAGCTACAAGGTTACAAGGAGAGGGATTGTCTTCCAAGTCCAATCGGAGTGTATATATATATACACACTCCGATTGGATATATATATATGGATATATATATATATATATATATATATATATATATATATATATGACTGCATTTCCAGTTACCATGCCAGTGATTTCTCTCAATTGGCATTATTTTTCATACTATAGATGAAAATACTGATGGGTATTAATGAAAACCTGCTGGAAACACCAAGCCGAAAATGTAAAAACAAGAACTTATGGGGTGGGAGGGGATAAATTCCCCACAATAGTTTTCTATGGACTCCTTTGAAGAAGTTTAAAAAAAAAGAAAAGAAAAGAAAAGAAAACTACCTAGCTCTGGTGTGTTCTGTGTACCATATTTGCTTTGTAAAAGAAAAGGAATCTTCAAGAGCAAGAAAATTCCTCTTAGCTTTTCTACCACAACTTCTGAAACAGTAACCTCTTGGAGAGGGAACCATCAGCGCCTCCCGTATTTAGTCTCTGACTCAATTTTATCAAAATTCTGCCAGTTTCCACTGTGGATCACCATACTGCCTCTGTCAGGCCCTGTTAGAGGACCTGTGAGTTTGCACCTTGTGGTGGAGTAGGGGTGTGGAAAGGCAGGCAGGGCCCGGAGGCAACTTCCTCTTCCTGTTCAGCTTCCCGCATCAGAGGGCACTTCATTATAGTGCCTGTTATTAGTAAGTAGAAGCCTGGCCTTTTGTTCATGTAAGTTAGTACAAGCTAGTCAATGTCTTTTCCATGTTGGTGGGGCCTCCCTTTAAAGAGGCACGACTATGGGGTCTGGTCCCACAGAGATGGCTCTCTAGTCTTGAACAAAAGTGAATTAAAAGGACATTTCTGCTAATATCAAAGCAGGCTTATTACTTTAATATAAGCACTTCTTTAATTTCCCTTGTAGGTGTGCTACATAAATATAAATAAAAAGGCTCTCCCCTGGATGTGTGTTCCATATATCTCACAGAGTTTAATTATAAAGCCTCTAAAAATGAAGGTGGTGAGAGGAAATGATGTCAGTAGATCATACAGTCCTGGTAATGTGTTGGCTGGCTGTCTCTAAGAACAAGGAAATACAGGCATTCAGGGAACCACAGACACCAGGAATGGTTATGCTCCGAAGAAAAGGAAGTCGAACGGGGTGGACAGATATTTTTAGTTTAATGCCTTTAAGTCCACAATTTTTGTTTTGTTTTGTTGTTGTTATGACTATAATTGTTTTACTTTAACAAAGGAGGCATTAGGTTTTCTTAGGTCCACATCCGTTTTCTGTGCAATCATTGAGCTGTAATAAGAGGGACCTGCCAAATGAACGCCAGAACTCACAAACCAACACACATGCCTCAGTTAACCATAGTAACTAAAACATTTCAGGGAATGGCTGCCTGCCGATAAGTTTCACACCGGAAGCCACTCACGGGGACATCCGGCAACCTCTGAATAGTGAGGACCATGCCAGAGAATTAAGTCTGAGGAAGGGAGGAGAAACTGAGAAACACTTGCAGTCCAGGAGGCAGGACCCTGGCTGGTTCAGTGCCCTCAGTGGTGAAGGTAGGGGCCTTTCCTAGTTAGGTCTTGGAATATTGTAGAAGACTGGCCTACAGGCAAAAGGATGGAATTTCACAGAGAGGAAGCTAGGTGGGGATTGCCCCACCCGGAACCTTGGAGGATACTCGGGAGACATTGGGTCAAAATCTCCCTTCCTTCCTTCCTTTTCTTTCTCTGGAACCCATCTTTCTACGAGCTGACTTCTCCTGTGGGGTCGAGGGAGCACTGCTTGCTAGGGATCCTCCTTGAATACTGCGGGAATGTGAGGAATCTGATGGCTTGCAAGGATTGACTCAGCTGAGACAAGAGAATCAGCCAACTTCCAAGCCAACCTTAGCCTTTGACACAGACAACCCCTAGCGTCAGCGCCCGGTACTATCGAGTTTATTTCTGGGTCACATCAGCTTGTGTGACTGCTACTGAGCAGGACTGCGCCGCGAACACTTTAAGAGTCTGCCGTGTCACCTCCAGAGTGCACGGAGAAGCCCCAGGGGAGCAGAGGAGTGGGGGAGGAGGGCTGTTTGTGTGATGATGCGAACGGTTTTTGTTATTGTTGTTTTTGAGAGGGGAGGTTAAGTCGGTGGATTGTTGTTGTTTGTTAAATAAAAAGGAACTCTAATGATGATAGATTCCACGCTGCATCAGGCCCCACGCCGGCGAACCTAACCACGGAAAATAATGAGGCTGCATCCCCATTCGTCTGCATTAAAGGCGAGCCAGGCACTTTCGATAGCAAATATATCGATTCCCTTGCCCAGGCAGTGGTTTGTCCTGCTCCCCGTGAATAATTACTATCCTTTAGAAATTCATAATAATTAGGACTCTTCTAGCCCCCTACCCCCACCCCCACCCCTTCTCAGAGCTCAATATTTTAAAGGCGCCTTATCTAGCAGGGCCTTTAGGTAGCTCCAGTCACTTCTCAGTGAGGGTGATGGGCCAATATACCTTCTGCCCAAACGATTTTGCTCCTGAGAAAAAAAAGACGGTTTAACTCTCGACGCCTCAGTTTCCTCGTTTGTGACTTGCACATTGCTAAAGAGTCTTTTAGCTGCACATTACGCGATACATGTTTCTGATTGGGGGAAAGATAGATTTAATAAACAAGAAAAGTGAGAGAAACCAGGATTCTCGTGCCCCGCCCCCGCCCCAATAAACTGATAACCACGTGACTCCCCAACCCAAACCGGAGTCCGAAGAGGGGGTTGTAAACCAGAGGTTCTGACCACAGACACATTAGGGGCCCAGCGATTGGAACTTGGTGTTCCTAGATGATTGGCAGGTGAAAGTGGGTTTTTTCAGTCGCGCCGGGGTGGTTAGGGACGTCCGCAGACAGCGAGCATCCTAACTCGGCTTTAAGGAGGACTGCGGGAAGGCCCTGAGCACCAGGCGGGGCGGGGCTTGAGGCACTGGCCGTGGTGCTGAAGACCGCTCTCCGGGCCGGGAACAGGCACCCGGCGCACTCTCTGGCTGGAGAACCGCCGCTGGCCAGCCTGCATCTCCAGGAGCACTGAAGGTCGGTGAAGGAGACCAAAAGTTTCCCAGAAGCAGTGTTTTCATGTAATGGCATGAGGTCCAAAGGCAAGAGAGAGAGCTGCGATCGTATTTTCATAAAACCTGCTGGGCTTTCTCCTGACCACAGGAGGCAAAAAGTAGACAATGAAGTACGTGAGTGTGGTTGACTAGGGCTTGAAACCTTCCTAGCCTGGACGAGGCAGCTTTGGGTTGAGGAGTGAGTTGCCGAGTGAGGGGGATGAAGACTATTACGTCGAAGAAAGTTTCTCAGTTATTACAAAGATGACTGATATGTTCTTCCAAATCACCTGGGAGCAGGGGGAGGCAGTGAGAGTAGGACTTAGGGCCTGGGGTGTGAGGGAAGAGCCCTCCTTCCTGCGGGAACAGTGTACTTGGCCTTGGGTCGAGCCTTTGGCTGCTGCAGGGCTTCTGTTAGGGCGCCGGGGTAACGCGGATGAGGCCGGGCTGGAGGCAGGTTCCGCGGGGACGCGCATAGGCCCCAGCGGCCAGTTTCTAAGGAAACACTTGGCTCTTCCAAGCAACAATTTGTCACATTGTAGGAGAAAGAAACG
This sequence comes from Peromyscus eremicus, assembly GCF_949786415.1. NCBI lineage: Eukaryota > Metazoa > Chordata > Mammalia > Rodentia > Cricetidae > Peromyscus > Peromyscus eremicus. The sequence goes on along the minus strand of NC_081418.1, from coordinate 22,661,692 downwards.
GTACAAGAAAAGCCTCCCGGTTCTCCATTCTCATGCAGATGAGACGATGTGCTCCGCCTGGGCCTGTGAATCCCCACCCCCACTTCGCTCCCTTCCCATTTCCGGCTTGAGCCAGTAAAATACCCTCATTCATTTAAAGGAAGAGTGAACTGGGAGAGCTTTTCTAGAGCTCGGCCTGAGGGGCTCGTGCTGCCCTCTTGCTGCTCCTGGGACCCCTCTCAGCGCTCAGTTTCATTACCCGTGCTCCACGCAAGTCCTGGGTTTCCACCCTGCAGAGCTCCAGACTAGAAGGAGGCGGCGGGGAGGTGGGGGGTGGGGGGTGTCTAAGTAAGGTAAAGGGCAGTCTAGCAAGGGAATTCTCTCTGTATACCCCCCAACACACACACACACACACACACACACACACACACACACACACGCCACCTCCATAGTAAATAAAGTACACTAGAAAAGCTGTTTACAGAGGAGGTGATTAGGTTTGCAGCCGGCAGCAGAGAGGCAGTGAGCTCATCAGAAGTTTAAACAGCAGCCGGTACCAGGGAGGGCAGACCACAAAGTTGAAAAATAAACAAACGTTCTTGGGCGCGCGAGGGGCACGAAGAAGCCGCCAACACATATCATCTCAATAAAAAGCCGCTCTTGGAAAGCTTGCATAGTAATTGAGACAGGCGCTCTTTTCTGATCTGGGTTGGCATTTCCTCATCTCAAGCTGACAGAGCCAACTCAGGAAATTGCTGGTAATATTCATCTGGGGAGCACTTTCATTAAACGTAATTCATTCGACTTTCACAATAAATTGAGTGACATCCTTACAGCGGAACCTTTTTATCCTTGATTAAGTGCTTGCCAAGCTTTGGTTCCCCACTTTATTGTCACATTCCTTCAAGCAGAGTCGTCAACATGCCAATCTGCAGCAGAAAAATGAGCGCGGTGTGTTTACCAAGCTCCGGGAGGGGGTAGTGCTGACACCGTGAAAAAGAGCTGATCTCGAACTTGACTAGCGGATAAATCAAGACCGCAACTTCCAGCAAACTAGAGGCGGGCCTGGATGAACGGTGACCCGGAGAAGGCGGCAGGAGGCGACAGCAGGACCCGCCTTACGACTCCGCGGCGCACAGAAGCCGCTGACCCGACGGCGCCGGCTAGCAGCCTTGCCCGCCTCCCTCTAATTAAAATGGTGACAACTGTTAGGTCTTCAAATGAGAGCTGAAGCTTCGAGACGACAGAATTGTCCCAAGGGAACTTTCTTGAACTGATTCAAAGCTAGACATTCTGTTTAAAAGAAGAATGCGCACTTTCCACCCTGCCGCTTGAAAGCCGGCCGACTTGCAGGGCTTGCGCTGTCCTGCTGTAAGGGCAGAGGAGTGCAAGGCATGCTACTGCTTGTTCCTGGGATTCCCCTTTGACTCTTCACAGCACCGCCGCGCTGGGGGACTTCGCCGGCGGTCGGTTCGGGTCCCGGAACTCCAGCTAAAGGCGCCCAACACTTCAGTATTCCAGGACTGGCCTAACAGGAAGCAGGCATCTCTTTGCCAGTATGTGGCCCTTTCTCCCTCCCTCGTTGCTCCCAACTCCATTCCCCACCCCTTATAAAATCAAAGAAGCCCAGGACAGAGAATTGCTTATTTGAAAAAGCAATATCCATATGCTTTCATCACTCAGATGCCCTTTTGAAAATATTGTCGACGGTGGTTATTACCTGGACAATGCTGTCAATTTTTGTAGTCTGCAGAAAATCTTCCCTCGGATAGAAAAGTAGGACATTGGGCACCTATCTTAAAAAAAATCAACCAATTTCCCTTCCACCGGATATAGTTTTCACCCAGACAACACTTTCATTAAGGGGGAAATAGCCCTCAACAATTCAAAGCCAAATAGAAATCAGCCTCACACAAAAGGAGCCACAAATTTAATAGCTTTCTGGGAACATACCACTGACAGAGTTGGTGAAATTCTGGTTTTTCTCTCCCTCCTGTGCCCAACGTGGAAGGCAGTGTCTTGGAAGCTCTCACTACAAGGCCCAAGGCCACAAGACTCCTGTAAATGGGACAGAAGGGTGAACCACCCAAGTGCTTCTTACACCTCCAAGAGCTGATTGCCAGGCCAAGGCAGGACCAAGCCTGTTGTGTGTGGAAGCACCCTGAGGCAGCTAGGGCCTCTCTATGTCCTGCACAGGCCTGGGCAGCACTTTGGGACTGAGAGGACCTCTTGCTACACTGCTGAGGTATAGGCTCCTTAAATTATCTGAGCTTGATCCTGTGACTGCAAGTGTGCTCTGGGGCAGAAAGGAGAGGAAATTTGGCCTAAGGAGGAATTTTCCATGCTACCTCCAAGAACAAGCTTTAACAGAAAACACTTTAGTCATGACTGGATAGCTATTGTTATCTACTACATAAAGTAATTTCAAATTGATGAAAGCTTTCGGTGAACAACTACCTTATTCTCCAAAGGACAGGAAGTACACAGACCTAGACTAGACCAGATCTGGGTGCCTGCTCTCCTGTTTTCCCTTCGGCCTTCATAGTCCCTAACAGCCACCTTCATGTTGAGTTAAATTCACCTAATGATTTACCTGCTAACAACTTAGAAGTAGAGGCATTGTGGATACAGTCAATACTTTTTAAATTCAGTCAAATAACTAATGTAGAAGTCATATCACAGCTTCACACACACACACACACACACACACACACACACACACACACAAAACACCTAAATTTGTGCAAACAGATAACTCAAATGTTGTGTCAAAGGTTTGGAAATGTTTTCCAATTCTCCCCTATTTTGGCTGAGAAAGCAACCAAGTTACTAGGTATTGTAATTCCTAGCAAAACTGATGGGGCCTCTTCATAAGGATGGTGTTGTTAACGTACAAATGATTGCAATAACAGCATCCATTCTTTGTCAGATTCTCTGGACTCGAATTCTGAGTAATTTTTGCATGCTCAGGAATGCTGTCAGACTCATTTTATTATTTGAGAATTACCCCAAATAAAGAAAGTGTCACATTCTTTCCTGGGAGAACCTGTCCCTGTTCCCTGGTATGGTCTTAAACTCAATTCATGGGAATAAATCGGTTTATAACCCCTACTCGCTCCTTTTAAAACAAGAAGGCACATTTGTGTACTTTACCCATGTGCACTTTAATTCAGTTTAAATGCTATAGTCTGGTTATCTCATATTCAGCATATCCTGGAATCAATCCAGAACTGATAGAGAATAAAACCTGCAGGACTTTAATAAAAATAACAAGTTACACCATAGATTTCCTCCTGTTGGTCAGGTGTTTAAATCTGAAATGCACAACATTTAGTAAACAGCAATTTTCCTTACATTTATTTTTAAAAGATGGCTTCCTGCTTTTTTTGTTTGTTTGTTGTTGTTGTTTTGCATTGGAGTTTGCCTGGTGGTGAAACTTGAGAATTCAAGATAATGGGTTTCAGAAGGTAGAGCTACAGACATGCCTGTAATCAGTTTCCTATTGCAATACAAAAATGAACTTCCAGTGTGAAACATGACAGACCTGTCTCTCAATAAACACACAGTAAACAAAAACCTTCAACTTAGGACAGGCATTCAGAGACCTCTGGGCCAAGAAATACACTTTTCAAGCATTCACTCACATGCTGATTGCGGTATATGATCTGCCAGACAGAGACATCCTCACAAGAATGACCCTCCAAACTCAGAAACACTTAAATTCATGTTCTATACGCAGTCATCTAAACTATTTCTGTATAGGTGTTATCTAAAAAAGCCTGGCTCAAACTGTGGGAAATACTCCTTGAGAAACATGGCTGAGATCCCACACCCGTGAAGGAAAGGTGTACTGAAAATGTTAGCTGGGAGGCAAGCCCCCAAGTGCTCTCTAGTCAGTTAACTGTAGGTGCAGTCCACAAGAGCAAATTATTACTAACTAACTCCTCCCTGGCTTGTGACTGGTCAAGGGAAAAATAAAATAATGTTTTTTGGTCTTTCTTTCTTTCTTTCTACCTTTCTTTCTTTCTTTCTTTCTTTCTTTCTTTTTCCACCTCGACTTCTTGGAGTTTAGCAGATAACCTGTGTGCATCTGTTGCAGGATTTTGCAAAGGGCTGAAACGTTCTGGGGTACAGTCATGAATAGATGCTTGGCTCCCTTGCTGTAGCTGATGTTTAATGAAACTAATGAAAAGGAGCTTTATCGTGTTTTCATCTGTTCGTTGCTACAGAGTTTTAATCAAGAGTCCCTACTTCATTTACCTAAAACCACCCTAACATTAACTGCCCAATTCATCCTTTGGAGCCCATTTTTATGGTGAAAGTCAGCTTCCACCTCCAGGAAAACAGCCTGGAATTTTCCTGGCGAATACCTATGGGGTTGCAATCCCTGGAATACTGTCTTGGGTCACAGCCACCAGCCTTTTGTTTTTGTGGTGTGTGTGGTTTCTAATCCCCGACACACAAAACAACTTTAGATTGGAGAGAAAAGAATGGACTCCTAAATCGCCTTCTCTGTTTTATTGTTCACATTTCGTATTGTTTTGAGTGAAATTGGAAAAATTGTCTCCTTTCTCTGTATTGCCAAAAGGCATTCAGGTAATGAAGTCTGTAACTAAACGGTAATTGAATCAGCATAATTTGCACACTGAATGGTTTTCAAATGCTCCCAGTTTACAATTAAAGGAGAATTAATGCGCTTGTTGTTGAGAACGCGGCGCATTAGAATAAATCCAGCACTGTTGTTGTAATGAGTGGAAAACGCTTTAACTGCCAACACACACATTTAAAATTTAACACAACGTATTGATTTCACTTCTGCTTTTGATAGATTATTTTTCAGACTATCGAAATACTTGCTTCAAGCAATAAACTGCACCATAGCCGAGAGCCCTGGCCTTGTGTGTGTGTGTGTGTGTGTGTGTGTGAGCACAGGCCAGGGAAGAAGGCAGGGACAGTCGTCCTGAGCTTCAAATCATTCCTGAAGGTGTGCGGAGAGGATGGGCACGCTTGTGACGATCAAGAGAATCATTGGTGTCCCTCCCCTGAGGCTTTCGCCTTTCACTCTTCACTCCCTCCCACCTCACCCAGTAAAAAATGCTGTGTGTCCTTTGGTGGAACTTTTTGCCCTCCAACTCCGGGTCGTCAGTGTCAGTGGGCTTACTGGACACAGGTGGGAGCGATAATGACGGAAGGTGGGCAATAGGAAAGACACTTGGCATTCGGTCTGCGTTCTACTGGGGAAAGCACGGACCCGCGACAGTCAGAAAAGCTGTCCTCTTGGATTGGCTGCCCCTGCATTCACCTGTTTACCCCCAAGGTGTCCTGTGGGCGAGGACATTGATGCGCAGCGCCCTCTGGCGTCCGCTTCTGCTACAGTCGTGCGAGAAAGGTGCAAAGACTGGCAACACAGAGGGTTCTTGAGATGCAGCCGGAAGCCGGAACCGGGTAAATACACTTACACACACACACACACACACACACACACACACACACACACACACACACACACACACACACACACACACACACACACACACACACACACACACACACTTGCGCGCGCGCAAATATGTACCGGATTCGCAGAACTCTCAAGTCCTGCGATCGCGGGCCGAGCAAAGGCCAAAAAACACGGCCATTTGCAGGAATCGTACACTATTGCTTCCAGGCTTGTGGATTCTGAAGCTCTTGGGAATAAAAGACACTAACAGCACACCTAGTCCATTTATCCAGCCGGGTAAGAAAACTCCTGCCGCTACTGCAGCGCCTGCGCTCCGCGACCCTCCTCCACAGAACACCTTGAGATCTTGGTGCACTCCCGCGGCCCGGGATCAACTCTGGGATTCGGTGCACTAGGCTCAACTTCGCCGGGGAGAATGCAAGTGTCCCTGGCCCGCTGAGAAATCAGACCCGGAAAACCACACTCCCCTAGGCTCGCTGTGATACCCGTAACTCCCAAGTCACACAAAGCGATCCGCCCTGCGCCTGTTCTCAGACTGTCGGGTCCAAACCTCCGAAAACTGTTTCTGGGGGAACCCGGACAGAGGCTGTGGCTGAGATTCTCTCCCTAGTGAAAAGGCCTGACATTTCCTAAAAGGAAACCCCACATTAAAACGGAGGTTCAGTTATTTGAGAGAAACTAGGAAGGAGAGGGAGGGCATGGTTTTGCAGGTGTATCTCAGACCTAACCGCTCGGTCGCTGACTGTGTGTCTGGTGGATGAACCGACACCAGCTGCAAGTCTGCGAGTCTCAGGAAGTTAGCTGCACTTCTTCACGTACCGCAAATCCGAACTGGGGAGGTGGCGGCGGTGAGTAGATTCCTGCTCAGGTCTTCAGCCCCACCTCCACCTCCTTTCATTTAAACTAGATGGTTTAAGAGCTACTGCCAAGAGTTTCACGCTCCCCACTACTTTTCTCCACCCTCGGAACCAAGGCATCCTGTCCCACTGCCTCTTTGATTTCTGGACGTGTAGGGTACGGCTAGAAAATCACCATCAGAAGATGGGGAGATAAAGCAAGAAATGGGGACGAGAGCCCCGAAAACTCCCGCAGGAATCCACAAAGTTCTTCCACTGTCTCTGGGAGCACAGCTCTCACAGAACTGGCGGCCTCGCCCTCCTCCTCGGTCCCCCCACCCCGCCCCACCCCCGCCCCAGGTGCTTGGCCTCCGGGTTAGGGTGGAATCTCAAAGACACTGGACCGCTCACGACTTACCAAGTAGACGGCAGGCTGCAGGAGGAGAAGCACGTACCAGCACGCCGCCTGCATCCTCCCTCCTCTCAAACTTCCTTGGCGGTGCCTTGGCTGAGTCTTTGTTCCTTCAAAAACATAGATCCACCTGACATCCACTTTACAGATCAGGGTGCGCTCTCAGCAGCCTAGATACAAATGAAATTAGACATCCCATGACCACGCGGACAAGGCTGATGATCAAACGGGGGAAGAGGGTCTTGGTGCGGAGTGATGGAGCCAAAAACTGGGAGGCGAGGGGGATCACGGAGATTTGAAAAGCGAGTCAATCCAGCTCCAGAAACAAGTGCGGTCCGCAGGCGGGCGGGCTTGAGCGGTGGCGGGGTCTCCCAGCTCCCGGCGCGTCTCGGGTGCCAGTTCCCGAACCGCTGAGGCCGAAGGAGGTTAGGCACACAGAGAGCTGCTCACAGGCTGGTTAGGAGCCCAAGTGTCTCTAGCTGCCAGACCTGCCCTAGTGTTTGACTGGCGGGAGGCTGGGACTAAAGGCGGCGGCTGGTTCTTCGCCAGCCCTGGCAGGGTTCATACACGTACACAGCAGCAGAGAGAGATAGCAAAAGCGAGCGAGCAAGAGACTGAGTGAGGGGAACGCGGGCAGAGAAACCGGTAGGTAGAACTGACCCGGATTAGGTGCAGGTGAAATGGGGGTGGGGGAAGGGGATGCAATTTGCATACAGAAAAGCGGGGCTCAGTTTACCCACTCGAGCCCCCTGTAACACAGAGATAGACACACACAGTCACATCTCTAGCACTACTTTTTGGAGCCAAGGAGCACAGCCAGTTACTAACTTCCACAGTGGAAACCTGCATGGGACTCTGAGGGTCACCTATCAGACGTGCTCTATGCCCGACTAGAGTTACACCACCTACCCTTTCCTAGTGATTACCACCCTGTCCCAAGGTGTCCCTGCCAGGAACAGTGGAGGCGACCGGTACTTACCGCACAGGACTGGAGGCAAATGCAGCGAGCAAGGACCGCTCTGAACAGGCTCCATGGAGGAGCTACTACGGCCTGGCTTCTCCAGCGCCCGGGACGTGCCCTCCCCGGAGCTCCGTCTCCATGCTCGGGCGAGGACGGGTCCAGCTGCCTCGTCCAGCCTTGGCGGAGTCGTTGTCCCAGTGCTGGGGTCGCGATCCGGATTGGTCCGCGGGAGCTTAGGCTTGGCACAGTTGGGTTCCCGGTGCAGGAAACTTAAGAGGCAAGAGAAGGAGGGGCAGGTAGAGAAGACGACAGAGGAAGAGAGAAAGGGAGGGAGAGAGACGAATGCGCCGGGCTGCTGCACCCGAGCGACCCGGACTGCCTGTGCTGGCACTGACACCCGCAGCCCAGGACTCCTGGCTTTCAGCGGTTGCCAGAGGATGGAGAATGACTTAAGGGGAGGAGACTGAGCAAGTCCTCCGGACTTGAACTTGAGCGATAAGACGCGGGCCTTTCGGAAGAAAAAAAAAAAGCCACACAACAGGCGCGATGAGTCCCAGTTTCAGAAGGAGGGGTGTGGTGGCGAGAATTTGGAAGCTGCTAGCACTGGAAGCAGCTGCAGCATTACCAGCAAAGCCGGAAAGCCCGAAGCCCGCAAGGGACTGGCGTCGTGGGCGCTGTCCGCGGTCCTGCCCGGCCACCGGGGGACGCTCCGCAGAGCGCGGTTTCAGCGCGCCTCCGTGAGCGGGTTTTCTCCTCCCGGCGGCGGCTGGCGGCTGGTGGTGCCTACAGTCCGGCCACCGACAATTACATTGGCACGTGGGTGAACGGTTCCTCAAAGACTAATTAATACCCCATGTAAATAGATCCCGCTCTCAGGCTCTCTGCGGGCCTCCTGGCCCTTAGGGAGAAATGACTCTTCCTGCCGCTTCTCTGGTGGCCAAAGCGCCCCCTCGGGGGAGGGAGTCATAGGGAGGAGAGCAGCCTCCAGGGGAGTGGTGAGAACTGAGGCAGGGAGGTGCGGTAGGGCAGCGGTGGGTGCCGAAGAGTGTAGGGAGCCCCAGCTGGCTTCAGGAGGGGCGCTGCTGCTCGGAACGGTAAACCTGTGGCTGCGGTGGCCAGAGGCGGGGATGCTGCGGACCGCCAGCCATTCAGCGAGCGAGGCAGCTGAGAGGACTGTGCGACCTTGGACTCTCTATAGACTCTTCTATGCCGGCTGGGCAAAGCAAGAAGAGGGCTAGTCTTCTAGATTCTATCTCTCCCCTCTTTCTCCCTTTCCGCCTCCCTTCCTCCCTTCCTTCCTCCCCTGTCTTCCCTGTCCCCCAGCATCTTTTTAGTTATGTTTCATATTTTTCCACACTCATTCTCTGTATCCCCATGCTTTTGCCAGGGCTCCACCATTCCCCCCTCAAACCTCAAGTCCTGTTCTTTTCTTGTTGGCCTCCATCCTCTCAGACATTCAAGCTTGGTATCAGTTCCAGGAAGATTGAGACCAGGTCTTCCTTCTACATGTCCACATGTAGGCCAAAGGGGAGAGCATCAATAAAGGCCTTTCTCTCCTGTATTCTTGTGGGTTACTTCTCTTTCCCTTGGTCAGAACCTGGCATTGAGTGACACACACACACACACACACACACACACACACACACACACACACACTGCAGGACAATGTTTTGATATTAACCTGCAGGAATTAGGTCAAAATTTACCTCAGGAGCCTGAATTCATAGCATCAAAATAGATTCGTGGGTTTTTTTTACTGAGCTTTGGAGTTTCTTTCCCCCAAGTGTGGCTCTCGGACACCCCAGGCTCTGTGGATTCTGTTCCTCTCCATGTGACCCAGGCTCAATGTGCCCTTTAGACATGGTAACCACGGGCTGAATTCTCCTAGAGAGCACAGGCTACCCCCGAACATAGCAATGACAATCAACAGAAGTCCCCTCCTCTTGAACAGAGACAAGAGAGTGACCACTGAGAATCAGATCTCTCCAAAAGGCTGCAAATTAGATACCCTCTCAGGACAGAGGTTCCTGTGCTTTGAGGCCTGTAATATTTTCCCACTAGAAACAGCTCTCTAAGGAGAAAGCTCTCCTCATTTCAAAAATTGTACCCTGCCACTGTGGTCATTGGGATTCATTGGGGACAGAGTAAGAGAGTGAAGCATGTCTTCTAATAAGGACTCTGAAAAACCCTCTAAAGATAATACACAATGGGTACATTGTCTGATTCCAATGTTGACTTGGATCTTTTCACTTACTAGAATTTTGACATTCTGTAGAGTTTAAAGAAGAAAAATCAAAGTCTGAAAACATCTATATCTACTGCTGAAGGGTAAAAATTCGGACAAGGTTCTGTCCAGTTTCCCTCTCTAAGACTCAGAAGGCTATTCTAAATGCAAAGGCCACTTGTACACCAGCTCCCAGGTACTCCCAGGTAGTACAGAGCAGGAATAGATGATCACCTGAGTGCCCAAGGACACTGCTGTTATAGGTGGACTTTTCTCTAGCCTTTAGGAAACATGGATGAAGAAAGACAGCTTGGGGATATACCAAGCTCTTTTCTAAACTTTCTTCAAAAGCGTTCTGCCTTACGCAGCCATTCAGCTGCTAAAAAAAAATACTGCTTGTGAAATAGATCAGGGACCTTAAAAATCTCTGCCTGAATGGGACTGATTATTTAAGAAAAGCACCACAGGAACCCAGCCATGAGAAATGGTCAGACACTTTGTTCTATGGCAGGTGGGGTGCCAAGGAGCCTTTTTATGTTAATGACCTGAGAATTTCTGTCCTGGTATTTACTCTTACAGGATCCTACAAGTTATTTGACCTGGGATATAAAACAAGTGTATCACTTTTTATGTCATCGTAGAAGTAATTTCCTTAATCAGAAAAATATCTGGAGCCCCTGAGTAACACAAAAGAGCCCATAAAAGCTTCTGTAAAATTGTTTCAATTTTAATGACATAATATTAATAAGGAGGGGCACAAAGATGGCACCTTCACTTGACTTCCTGTTGCTTGCTTTAAAAACAAAAGGCAAGAACATGATTTTCATATGTTCTTCTGTTTCAACTCCTCCAGTACTCTACAATGCACAATGACAATGATCTTCCCAGAAAAAGAACAAAAGGTACCAGTTTCTTCAGACTTTATTTATGCTAGGCATTCTTTTGTAAAATCACTCTTTCCCTCTGTATATTATAACCACTTCAAAAAATAACCATCACTTTTTACCCCCAATTCTACTTAGTCAAATGTATAAAGAGTGGTGTAAAACATTTCTATTTAAATAATACGTATCTCAAAAGAGCTAAAAGGGCTGCCCCTCAAAGAAATTAAGATATTAAACAATTTCTGACAATTAAAACAAAAAAATAAAATATTCAATTTATTTGAAAGATATTGTTAATTCTGTAAGGCACAGTTACCTTTGTCTGGCATGGGGAGGAAACACATCAGTTGAAGGTTTGATTTATCTTGGGGCTAGAGAGAAAAAAGAAATAAAAATTAACTTCAAATTTGACAAAAATAAGTCCTAAAATGAACTTACCTTAAGACATATTGAATATCATATTTTACCCAAAATCCAAGTAAAACAGAAGCACCCCACTGTGATCTTGCTTAAGCTTCAGGCTAAATTATATAATTTTTGTAAATATCATAGAGTTATACCTAATTTTTTCTTAATTGCACCAAAAAATGTAAAGCTGTATCATTTTTCTATCCTGAATTCAGTATAAGCTGATATTTTCATGTCATTCAGCCTTGAACGAGTGCCCGAAAAGTCCCCTGGTCTCAGTACCCATCTCTACATAATGAGGAAGTAAGGTTAAATAATAATAAAATTCCTTGATTCTATTTCATGTATTTATAACAGGGAGTCATAGCTGTTTTTAAAAACTTAATTATGTCACAAAAGTGATTGTATGTTACATTATTTTCAAGGATGTTAGCAACTTAAAAGAACATTACTTTGCTCAACACACTCCAATGAGTTCCAGGGTGTTTGTGGGTTTAAATCAGTTTTCTGTACATTTCTTTCCTACCTCATCCTTATAACCTTTTCTCTAGGTCAAGGGTTGACTCTATTGTATTAATCATACCACTTTCTCATATAAATTGTTCTGCACATGTTTTTAATGTCATTGATTTATGAGAATCTGCACTCAGAGTGGCATCCTTATTATATTTATGAATATTTGTTACAAAAGAGGCAAAGCTATTTCTACCCCTTGTTCACAATTCCTAAATGTCACCCAAGACAACTAAGAAACCCCCTGGCCCCTCCACACCCCAAGGTGTTTTGCTAGTATAAAGAAGGATCATTTAAAAAGTGTTGGGTTTTTTTAATACCAGCCTTAGAGTATTTGGTATTTCGATGTAGTTGAATTTAGTTAATAAATGTGAAGCATGCTTGCTGTATTACCATTACAAGAATGCTTTAATAACAAGATCACTGGACTAGAGAGAAAAAATAGCCATCAAGTTCTAGAAAGAAAAAAATTAAAGGAAATCAAAAGCTCAATGTAAAAGGCATTTTTCTTTTTAGAAGTAATTTATATGCTCAGTCTTTGTGTCCATATTTCATTTATTCTGCTATGTGAGGACTCAGGGCTCTCAAAGGTAGGTTAGTTTTAATTATACTCAGAAAGTTTAAAAAGAAAATGAATACAATAGGAGAAATTAAAGACAGCCAGCACTGAAAGGGAAGTTGAATGTACAAGATAGAAAGATTGAGGTCGTACTCCCCAAAATCATAATTATATTTTTTAATATTGTAGCTAAACAAACCTTTGCATCATAATCTAATTACAGAAATTTGTCATAATGGTCCCTCCAGAGATTAACTGACAGTTCCCTAAAGCAGAATCATTAAGACAAAGGACTTGACAGTCAATGTTCTGTGAACAAAGCAAAATACAGTATTTGCTTTCAGCTAGGAAGAACACTGGAACTCCCAACCATGTGGAGATAGGAGAAATTGTGAGGACAATGGATACCCAGTCTTGTGGCAACCAGAAGCCAAAATTGAGTCTGAAAATATACATATATTTTGTCTTCATCATCTAACATACCTAGATTTTTTTTGAAACATCAATGATGCTCCAGCTTTTGTCCTAATTAGACGACATGAAACCAGAGTCTTGAGCAAAATGAAGTAGCCAGGCAATAAAAGATACTTCAACTAAAATATAGAGATAAGACTATTTTTGCATTATTAGATCTTGCTTAAATAGAGATTTCATAAGGAAGCAACAAGCCTCTTAATTTCCCCTTTGAACATCAAATAAATGAAAACAAAAATACTAGAATTTTACTCTGATTGACTTTGGGGACCATGTCATAAAAATTATAGATTATGTCTTCTGCTTTCAATTTTAGTAATAATGTATTTTTGCTAAAGTTAAAGGTAAAACGGTTTCACATCAAATTTTGTGTTAAATAGGTGATATAATGTCTCAAAAACTACATTTCTCGGAAGGATAATGGCTACCAGGAATTATACCCCTGGGTTTGTTTGTTTTGTTCCATAATGTCCCTGGTGAGCCCTTGAACCAAGAATTTCATTTTGAAAGGAAATCTATAAGATTAGACAAATGTATTTTCTTCATTCTTTTTTTGTCCAATGAGGTTGACTCAGAGAAAATCTGAGGGTGCCTGGACCATTACTACACATACCTCTATCTTGTAACTGCTCTACCTATTTTGATTTCAGTGCAGCTATTTGGCGTGTTTTCCAGCTAAGGCCCCAGCCATTCCTTTTCATATTGTCCATTCACTGATCTTCACACATTAGACACTTGTCATCTCCAGGACTCCATTAGTAACTCTGTTTCTCCTTTTGCCCTGAGAAGACAACCCTGTCTTTTAACAGCTTCACAGCTTTATGACTGCTAATATCCAGTTACAATCAAGTTCCTAAGTCCAATTCTGATGTCTTCCTTCAACCAAAAATTCAGTTGTCCACATACTCACCCAGACGTCCTCGAGATAGTAAAAATTAATATGACTAAAACACAACCATATTTTGCTACATTGACAACATAATTCTATTTGTTGGCATTTTTTTATTGCTAAGACTAAGGGACTCAGCCGAGAGGCCTCTTGTGAAATGAGAAGTAGGCCTTCTATATATGTCTAATTAAACTCCCTTCCCTCAGCTTAAGAGGAATAGTATGTTTCCATATGCTCCTCTAGCCAACAGGAGGGAGAGTGTCACAGCCTTCAACATGGGACCTGAAACACGAAAACACGTGGAACAGACCAGAAGTGACACCTTATCTGGGGCGGACCTACCAGACAGATCTGCCGTCATGTAGACTTAAAAATAAAAATTTTAATTACTGTTTCACTGTCCAGATTTGGAAGTTGATTTAGCACTATCACAGCCAAAGCTGACTCGTTGGGAATCACAGTACTACCCTGAAAAGTTTGAATGTCAGGTTCCCCTATTCACTCTTTATTCGTTCTGCTCTCCACACCAATCATTATGTTACCAACACTTCTCAAGCTTAGCCCTAATTATGCCTCATCATCTTCTCTCTTCTCGGTTCCTGATACTGTCCTGACTTAGGTTGGTGCCCTGAATCAACTGAGTTGGCAGTGGCCTACTTCCTGGTCTTGCCCATTTTCATTTTCTGCCTCCATACAGATACTGTAGTCACTATCACCTGTGAAGACCAAGATGTACTCACATCATGTATGTGCTTAAATTTCTCCCTGAACTCCCCATTGCTTACAGAATCATGTCGAGCTCCCTAGAGGCCAGAAGTCTACTTATGACCTGACCTCTATCTGCTTCTTCCCTTTATCTCCTGTCAACCCCATCCTCTCCTCACCTGCATGCTTCACATGCCCTAGCCACAAAATCTTTAGAATTTATGGCACAAAGTTGTGTCTCAGCTTGGTGCCTTCTTTCCTTTGTTTAGATTCCTCTCAATTAACCTCTAGGTCAGTGGATCTCAACCTGTGTGTCACAACCCCTTGAGGGGTCACATATCAGATATCCTGCATATCAGATATTTACATTATGATTCATAAGAAGAGCAAAATTACAGTTATGATATAGCAACAAGATAGTTTTGTGGTCACCACAACATGAGGAATTGTATTAAAGGGTCGCAGCATTAGGAAAGTTGAAAACCACTGCTCTAAGGTGAAGGCACAAACTTCTGCTCAAAATTCACCTCCAACTCACTCCACTTTCTTCAGGGATTTATACCTTAAGCATTTTATCAATTCATGTGCGCCATATTGTTTATACAATTGTCCTCTCTGCTAGACAGTTGGTGACATTGTGCTAAATGATCAGACATACTCCACTCAGTGTCTAGAAAACAGCCTTGTTCACCTCATGGAAAAGAGCACATCTTATCTTAGCACCCAGGAGCTGAGGCAGGAGAATAATGAGTTCAAGATCATTTTGAAGCTTGGGCTACATAGTGATAGAGAGAGACAGAGACAAAGACATGAGCTTGTCAGAGAACAGCAAGTTGGGTAACCTCAAATCAGTAAGATGAATAAAAGCAGTTTCAAGCTTGGGAGGACTGGGCCTCAGTCCTAAGACACCACTGTCCCCCAAATCCTCAGAAAGTCTTGCCAGTATCAGTAGCTGGGTGGGTATTTGGCTAGATGTGTTATTCAGTGACTGGACCCATTAATTCTCTTGCCCAGGGCCAAGTGAGCACATTACCAAAAATTACCCAGTATCCTTAAACCCCAGCTTCACTCTGTACAGGACCATCCCAGACAGAACCTCAGTGTTTCAGACACTTTAGACATCAGTGTCATATGAAAGCTTTATCACTATCAGTCCCCATCTAGACCTCTGCCATGAGGCCAGGTGAAAAGGGAAATGGAGGAAGGAAATCTAGAGAAATCCCTCTTCTTGTTACAACCAACCCTAACTGTGAACTTAGTTAACTATACCTATGGGAACTAGGCACTAGGCACTAGGCTTTTTAGCCCCAGGCTTTGGGATTACATTTTTGGTGAAAAGGAAACTATGGTGCCCTTCTTCTACTGCAGCTAAACTCTTGATACAACAGGCACCAATGGATCCTACTATCTCATCTCTGTGGTCTCTTCAGCCCTAACAGATTACACTTCCATTAGTTCACTGACAGAATCCAAAGTCAAGGGTACACATTCCTGAATCCCATGCCCTTTCTTCTATGTAGTGTCAGTAACTAACACCATCAAAGTATTCTTCCCTACCTCTTTCAACAGTTCCTTCTTCCCACTTGTGCTCACTTCTCCTACTAACCACCCCAGGCTCACATCCTTTACACACACACACACACACACACACACACACACACACACACACACACGATATAATGGGTTCAAGACCTCATTCCACAAGAGGGCATTGTTAATACCCTGTTGCTCTGATGCATGGTGTTCAAGATGAACTCAACAGTATCACTAACATCACACTCCCCATGTACAAACCCACACACTCACAGCTCCCCAGCTTCACCAGTGACATCCACAGTGTTTATGCACATAGATGGCCTTTACACTTCATAGTTACCCCTCTTTGTTTTGGTGTACATCTCATAGAACAAACAGTCCAGCACATCATCATGTCCAGGCTTCTCTCAAGATATCCACACACTCTCATCTCGTGGCTAGAAGTGAGATCTTCAACAGGTTGTATCTGGGAAGCCATGTTTTTAATAACCCATGTCACAATTCCTATCCTGCTGCTCTGAGCCCTGCAATGAAAGGACTGTCTTGTCTTTATTCTGTCTGCTAGTGTTAGCATGAGGCCTCATGTCCAGCGCATGGTTGCCTCCCATATGCCTTTAAAAGGATATATTTTAACAAGTATCTAGATGATCCAAGGAAGATTGTCTATATAAACTCTGAGAATACTTGCCTTCAAATGTGGTAGATTCAAGTTTAAAAAACAACTGAATTCCTTATAGTAGAAATTGTTAGTCAAAGTGGTGTTTACCACAAGCATCAAGACTACATATTTGATCAAACACATTACAAGCATGTGTAAATTACTCAATAAAAAGAGACTAATAGCATAGTTAACTTGGTTTAACTACTGTACATTGAATCCATGTAACATCATATTGTATTTTACATATATAATGATTTTGTAATTGAAAATAAAATGTTTTGGAAAGATGTAGCAACACAGTACTCTCAAGAACACTTGCTTCAGCCTACTGCACTGGGATTCTTCCAACCATTTTGGCTGGATTCCAACTTTAAATCCTCTCTTATGTTGCTCTCCTTGATTGGAATTCAATGCCAATTAACCAAATAAGCCACAATTCTTGGTACTGTAGACACAGCAGTAAAGAAGCAAGCACAAATGCTTGTCTCAGGGAGTTAACATTCTAACAGAGCCTGACAATAAATAGGGTATTGGTTAAAATACACCGCAAGTAGGATGGGGAGAAGTTCTGTAGAGAAGATGAAGAAGGTCCAGGAGACAGTCATAGGAGTGAAAACACTGAAGCAGTTTTAAATGCAGTGGTTGATCATGGCCTCCTTATGAAGCTAAAATCGGAATGTAAATGGATGGAGATGAAATATACACCATCTAGGAATTTTGAGTAAATTTTTTTCAAGTAGAAGCAAGAAAGAAAAGTTTAAGCAGTGATATACTTCATGGATTAGAGAGACAAGGAGAGTGGCATTTTATCGAGGGAAGAGTAAGTCAGGAAGAGGTGACAAAGAGAAGAAAACAGAAGTGACAGACTGAGCAGCAACTGGGGGCATTGAAACTATTTGTCTTGATAAGACGTTACAGTGTGTCTTAAGCTGGGCAGAGAAGTGACACATTCAGACTCACACTTTAACACAATTATTGTAGATACTGTCTCGAGAGGAACCTGCTGGGTTAGGAAAGGTAATTCCAGCATCCAGGGGCAAAGCAGGAGGATCGCAAATGCAAGGTCATCCCGGCTACAGAGCAAGGCTGTCTCAGAAGAAAAAGACAACCTGAAGGACAAGAGCACAGCCCAGAGGAGAGTCAGGAGGTTATTGTAGCAATCCAAACATCAGGCCACAGTGACTAGGTGGCATGGACAACGAAGCCATGATGAGAGGTAACTAATTCTGGGTTATGTTAAAAGGAGGGGTGTGACATAGTTTGCTGAAGTGTTGAAGATGGGGCATGTCAGAGACACTGTTGACTACAAGGTTTTTGCCCTGGGTGCCTGAAAAGAGGGAACCTTCTCTGAGATGAAGAAGACCGTGGAAGAGGAAGGCATGCAAAGAAAAGCAGGCAGTTACCAACTCAGCTTAGAGCCCGTAAAATTTGAGATGCATATGAGACATTCACATGGAGGTGAATAATGAGCCAAGAATGCAGAGGAATTGTTTAAGGTAAAAATATGAATTTGGCTATTGCCAGCATATTGTATTGTTTTGTTTTGTTTTTTCGAGACAGGGTTTCTCTGTGTAGTTTTGGTTTCTGTCCTGGATCTCGCTCTGTAGACCAGGCTGGCCTCGAACTCACAGAGATCCTCCTGGCTCTGCCTCCCGAGTGCTGGGATTAAAGGTGTGTGCTACCACCGCCCAGCTTAGTATTGCCAGCATATTCATGGTGTTTATGAAGGTGAAATTATAAAACAGGTGTAGGTAAGGAAGAAAGGAATCCTGGAGTTCTTCAGTGTGAGAAGTAGCGGGTAGTGGGTTGGACCAAGCAGACAGAGCATGGGCAGTCAGTGCTCTAGGTGGGAAGAAAGGAAGAAAAATGATGACTGAATCAAATGCTTTGGTGAAATCAAGTATGACTAAGGCTGCCCAGTGAAAGATGGGAGTAGTTGGTAGCCTTGTTACGAATGGCTTTGTGAATACAGAACCGCCTTTCAGGACAGTCTCTGCTCTCCATAGGACCCACTCATATACTTGCCTTACTTACTTTACCTCCGTGATGCTGGATTTCCTTCTGGTCATGTCTTTTTTCCATCTAACCGGGAAGCTCTGGGTGGGGCAAATCAGCATTTCCTTTTGCAGATGCAGCAAGCCCCTTAGGACTTTGTATATGTTCACAGCGACAATGAGCAAGCAAAGTCCATGGTGAGCTGTTCCTCTGTTGCCCTTCTCAGTCCCCTTCCTCAGTTCTCCTTCCTAGATCTTAAACAACTTGTAATTGGGTTTCTGATCTTCAATTTGACCGGTAAAGATGTTCACAAGCTGGCTCATTATAACTTGGCCTTTTAGTGTTTCTGATAGTTTATTGGTCGTTTCCTGTCATTTAAATTATATTATCTCTGTCTGGAAAGACTTCTTCAAATATAGGACCTTTTTCCTCTTAGGAAGTAACCAACAAAGAACTTAAATTTCATTTTTATGCTATTTGCTTTAAAAATCATTCAGATTTTATGTCTTAACACTTGCATGCCAGTAGCACGAGGTCTTCTTGTCCTATCTATAAAACAGAAATTACGGTAAATAATTCTATTTTTATATACATTTTACTGTTTAAAATGTTGGACCAAGTTTAGCAATTTGGAATCTCTGTTTAATCTGTTACCTAGACTTTTCATAATCAATTAGAAGTAAGGTGAGAAACAAAATAACGCCATACTTAAACCTGTGGTAATAAATGACATGATGAATAAACAGAGAGATGGAGGGAGGGAGGGAGGGAGGGAGGGAGGGAGGGAGGGTTTTTATCCCACATCACACATGTTCATCAATGTAACCCACTAAAAAAACTTGAGGGTAACACAAACTTCATAGGTGACAAAACATTCTTGAGGAATGTAAAGATCCCACAGTTATTCCAGGGCAGCAAAACCCTAACTTCTGACTCTAGAATGGCCTCTTTCCTCCTTCTACCATGGTCAGTCACTTCCTGTATAAAACTCTAACACCACTCACTAAATCTTTTCCAAGGCTTTTCGTTTAGAAGTGATGACTATTCTGATTGATTAAAATGGTAGTTCTACGAGTTTATTCCTTTTTCCCTTTAGTAGCAAATGAACTCACAATTGGTTTGATTATTTTACTTTTACCTTCTAGAAAATATAAGTACAATGGAGTTCACTTTAGTTTTTAAGAACTTTCTTTCCTATGATTCCTTGAATCTAGAAAGCTTACCTAAATGACCCCTGAGTAAAACAGCAATGGATTGCAGGCTAGAAATGTTCTCTGGGGAAACATTTCTTTTCTTTTTCTTTTCTTTTCTTTTCTTTTTTTTTTTTTTTTTTTGGAGCATATCACATGACCTTGATTACAGATTTCCAATCCTTAGAACACAAAACCAAGAATAATTTATCAAGCAAGTACTTTCTTGAGACTATTTAAGCCTTGTCTCTGATACATTTTTAAACGATTTATTTAATTTCTCAGTTTTAGAAGTAATAGCAAGTAAATTGAATAATTTATTCACATATACCTCAAGATGATTGAATTCCTCGGTGCTAACAAGTATTTTGTTTGTTTTGACTTGGATTTTTATTTCATTGTTTGAGACAGAGTTTTATTGTGTATCCTTAGCTGGCATGGAACTTGACGTGTGGGCATGGCTGGCCTCAAGTTCCCAGAGATCTTCCTGCCTCTGCCTCCCTAGTTTAAAAGTATGTGCCATGACCCTTAGCACAGTGTTTTTGCTTTATTATTAACCATGAAGTCTAAAAAAGGAAGGAAGGGTGAGGGAGGACAGAGAGAGGGAGGGAGGGAGGGAGGGAGGGAGGGAGGGAGGGAGGGAGGGAGGGAGGAAGCATGACAACATCTGATGTTATAAAGGAAATACATATTCTACTAAAAGGCACCAACCAGTAAACGTTCCGTTCACCATCCCAAGTGCCCAAACACGCTCCTCATCTTATCACTTCGGCCCTAAAATAACCCATACAGAAGCTTGAAGCTGTATGAAATCTTCAGGGAAACTGTAGTTAAACTGAAGCGCCACTTTAAGACCGTCTTTGGCAGGAATAACAAGGGGAGAGGTGATCTGATTTAAAGATAAGTATGTGTTAATAACTACCCTTCTTATTTTATCCAGCACTAAATATTTTGTAGTTATTGTCACAGTGAATGATGAGCCTGCAATGTGAGTAGTTTGGATTTTAGATTCTATCATTTAAAATAAAATGAATTTGATTAGACTCATTTTGATTTGAAAGTATATATAATCTTGCTATTTATGACTAAGGCACTATTGTTTCTTTAGAGTATGTATTTCAAATGTCAGATTTGCTATTTCTACCTCAGACTTTAGGTTCAGAATTAAAATGATGTGACAGAAGCTCCCGGATATTACAGAGGAGGCTAGCAAATGAGGCTGACTGAAAAACGAAGCATATGCTTTTAAAACCGTTTTTTAGCTATGGAAATGCAGTGACAATTAACCCTTCACACTACCACCTCTCTGGCCAAACATTAATTAGATTCCAGGAGGTGGATGAAAATGGACAAAAATAGCTTCAATGAAATGATTATGAAATGGATTTTCACACTGAAGAGCAAGGATGAGACATGAAAAAGACTGGCCCATGCAGCGGATGTTTTTCATTCTCTTTGACAACATGAGCAAATGGAGGATGAAGGCACAGATTTCCCCTTTCATCATGTGCTCTGCTTCAAGATTTACAGTGATCCAAAAAAGAAGAAGAAAGAAAGAAAGTTTAAAATAAGAAATAGTCGCTGCAAAGATGACTATTAAGCACACATTCCTCAGGATGGTTTCCAGAAAGCTGATCACTGTTTAGCTACAGGAAGACCATGACCTTGAAGATTCAGAAAAATTGAAAAATGAGAGCATGCAAACAAAGGGACATTGCTCAGCCAGCATCATGTGTTTTGAAAAGTTATTGCCCAGTGAGCACTATAAAAACTCTATTTCATTCATGGCAAAACTGTGCTTGGATTTCTAGTGTGCAAAGCCATAGTGAGAAGAAAATGAAATCTGATCATATGCATCATGTTTAATGTAAAATTTCATAGTCTTCCTGATTCTGACAATGAGGTGATTTGTAAAGGGCTCTAATTGTGGTCAATTATTACAGTCCTCTAGCGCCACCTAGTGTTCCCATTAATTGCTATAACCCAGCTCACCTATTAAACCAATTGAACAATTTCTTATGAAGATAGTAATATCTTCTAAATAAAAGGAAACAGACACATGTCAAAGCTTGATTTTGATATCTTGAAGTATTTTTCATTCCTTTATTTTAATTTTTTAAGTTGCTAAAGGATCACTTTTAGTTTTGTCCAACAAAAAGAGTTTGTATCCTTGGTTCATTTCCATTGTTAAACACTTAATTGTCATTGTCTGCCCCAAAACGACAGCAATTATCAAGGTTAGTTTGTTTTTGACAAACAATATAGTCACTTCTTAATTAATTGATTGGGGCATGTCAGAGTAGAACATCTACACATCTAAGTCCTTTAAAATTTTATAAACTAAGTTGTTTTGGCCTGTAGCCAGGCAGAGTAAGGCTGGGTGGGAAAGCCACATGGAGATACAGGGAGAAGAAACACGGAGTCAGGGCAGATGCTTCAAGCCATATAAGAAGCAAGGTGTGAAAGAACTGGTAAGCCACAGGCCACATGATGATGCATAAAATAATAGAAATGGGTTAATTTAAATGAAACAGCTAGCTACTAATAAGCCTGAGCCATTGGCCAAGCATTTATAATTAATATAAGCCTCTGAGTGGTAATTTCAGAAGCAACTGTTGGATATAATCACGTGGATGGTACAGAAAGCTCCACGTCCATTTATAACCACTACCACTGTTAGGAGTTCCACAAAAACTCCAAGCTAAACACCCCCAGCATGTATGTAGAGGACCTGCTGCAGAACCATACAGACCCTGTGTTTGTCACTTCAGTTTCTGTGAGCCTGTAGGAGCCCTACTTAGTTGATTTCATGGGCCATGTTCTCCTGGTGTCCTCTATCCCTCTGACTTCTACAATCTTCCCTCTTGGAAGGGGTTTCCCCAGTTCTGACTGATGGAAACCTCTCTCGACATAATGTCTGACTGTGGGTCTCTGCATCCACTCCCATCTGCTGCTGGAGGAAGCTTCTTGAATGACGACTGGACAAGGCACCAATCTAAGAGCATAGTCGAATGTCATTAGGAATCATTTCATTGATTCTCCCCACCCTCACCCTAGGTCTTTGTGCTATCCAGGCTCCAATTCCCGGCCATCCAGGAAGTGGAGGGCAGGGGCTTCCTCTAGTGGTGTGGGCCTCAGGTTAAACCAGACATCAGTTGGCCACTCCTACAAGTTCCCTGCCACCATTGCCAAGGCACATCTTTCAGGCAGGACAGGTTGCAGGTGGAGGTTATTGGCTGGGTTGGTGTCAAGGTTTCTCTTTACATAACTTGTAGAGTATCTCCTAGAACCAAAGAGACTAAAGAGACTGAAACATAGGGAGAAAACCTCCAAGTCTGCACCAGCTGAACCTCTCTACACTCAATGAGCTGTGTGGAAGTTATCCTAGACATTGGAGCCCTGCTATCAGTTTTCAGAGAGTGACCTTCCACCCTAGCATCAGCCTGGGTTGTTTAGGGATCTCCACAGAACCTCCTCACCCAAAAACTCAACTGAATGTAACCCAGTCCCACTATTGAAAGCCTTGCCAGGCTGCAAAAGATGGCTAGTTCAGACTCCATAGCCTCCATTACTAGGAGTCCTCTCTAGGGTCATCCTCATAGATTCCAGGAAGGTTCCACACTGTCCTCTAAATGCTCCCCAATTTCAGCTGTCTTTCCCTGTACTCGCTCTCTCCATTACTCCCCCCAATAAATTCATTTTTAAATGTACCACCAAGTATGACAATTTATTTCAATCTGGTTGGCAATACATCCAGATTAACTAGTCCTTTCTCTCCTTAGTAAATTCATCAAAGGACATTGCACACAGCAGAATGCACTAAAAAGCTAAGGATTTAGACTGATATAAATGTATAGAATCCAAGCTTTGTGAACAAGCATCCTTTTCAGTGATGCATGCACAAAAGATGGGTCTGCATATGATACATGAGGTGACTTGTCTCATGTGCCTGGGGGGGTGATATAAAACTCTCATGTGCCTAAAAATCTTTCCTCTCATTTGGGGAGGTACCCTCCTCCCTCCTTGCAGGGACCCACATTCTTCACTTAAAAGTAATTGCTGTCATTTTGAGACTCTCGGGTTGGAGGTTTTGTTTGTTTGTTTGTTTTGGTTTGGTTTGGTTTGGTTATTTTTCAAAAAGGGTTTCTCTATGTAACAGCCCTGACCATCCTGGAGCTTACTTTGCAGACCAGGCTGGCCTTGAGCTCACAAAGATCCACCTGCTCCTGCCTCCTGAGTACTCATTACTTGGCATCAGGTTGAGTTGTTAATATGAATTTCTTGAGAAAAAGGCTATGAACATCCTCAAAATGTGTGCAGACTACTGCATGTCCCCTTTCTGTTCTGGGAAGCAGGTCCTGTATTCTAATCAGATGCACAGGACACTCCTGCTCTAGTCACTAAGGAGTTAAGCAGCATTTCCCAAGAGATATGAGTAACCCTTGCCAACAACAGTTGGATGATTACCATCATTGTTATCATCATCAATCTATCCATCAGAATCATCCAAATCCTCCTGACTGGACACAGGAAGTCTTTACAGGAGAGTGCCACCTTGTGCAGACATAAGTACCAAATTTTGTGATCAGAATCTAGCTGTGATTCAGCCTGTCTACAAATGAGGTCCACCTAGAGTTACAGTCCTACTGTGCTCTACACACCATAGATGATGATGATGATGATCTGAGCCATCGTTATCTTCTTCCTCAGCCCTCTCAGTGGTCCACTGATCTCCATGCTCCTGGTTTAGCTCTTCTCTAGTCTGTCCTCAAAGCACACAGCCAGAGCATCCTGACAGGAGCACTTCCTTCCCCTTCCACAGTTCTATGCTTCTTCCAGCTAGAAAGAAGGTTAAAAAGGAAAGGGGTCATATTTTAAAAGTCTAAAACAATATATTTATAGTCATAATACGTCTAATCTGAAAAACCTTTTTCTTAAATAACAAGTATGCATTTATACACCCAAATACATGGTTTGTAAATACATTTGTGTGTTATGTATGTATGCATGCATGTGGTACGTATGTACTTGTAAGTGTGGGTGCATACAGGGGTGTACACATATGTGTGCATACCTATGTGTGCATATGTGTGTGTGAGCATGTGTATATTTGCAGGCACGAGGAAGCTGAAAGTAATGATCAAATGTCTTTCTTTAATTGCTTTTTACCTTTAATTTTTAGACACGGTGCCTCACTGAACCTGAAGTTCATTGATTCAGCCTGCCTAACTAGTCAATAAGCTCAGGACTCTGCCTATATCTACTCCCACCTTCCAGGAACGTGAGATCTGAAGATCTGAACTCAGGTCCTCATGCTGTACAGCAGACGTGTTACCAACATGTCTTGTGTCTCCAATAAATAAAATTCCTAGACCAAACTATTTAAGATTTTCAATGCATTATGCCAGATTGCTACCACAGACAACTGTACCAATTTAATTCCCCTCAGTACTGCAGGAGTTTAAGAATGTTTTGTTGTGTTTACCGACTATGTTTCAAGATTATTGTGTTAAGCCAATCTCTATAAATGGTCATCAGAATTGAACCTTGTTCTTCTCACAACAGTCTAATTTACTTAAACTTCTTCTTAGGGTCTCAGATGATTCTAAAGAGAGTGAATAGTCTTCATTTCAACAATTAAAAATTCAGACAGTATTGCTTAATGTAGTTTTTACATGAGATCTGGAAGCCAGACCTGAGGATATTGTAATCTTGTTCTTCTTCTAGATGTTTTTTGCTATACCTCATGTCCCTTTTACTTCTTCATGAAGTTTTTAGATCAGCTTGCCAATTTCCATAAAGAACTGTTTTGTGACATGGATTGTATTAATTTTATTTGCACATCCATGGTATTTTCCTTCTTATTTTTCATTTCTTTAAATATTTAATTGTTTATTTTCATTTTTGATATTATAATATAGTTACAACATTTCTTCCTAGACCATTGGAATAAAATTGGCATTTTGGCAATAAAAATGTGTGTGTGTTTATATTGTGGTGTTCCTGTTAATAAATATTTTTGAAGGATATGATTCTGCCTCTGAGACTTAATCTACCTTGTTTACCACCTCTTAATTGAAACTCTTGATAAGATCAGTTAAATAAATCACCCACTATGTATACCTGTGGATGCTTGGTTCATGCTCTGCTCCTGGCTCCATGATTATTGTCAAGAAACTAAAAATCATTGCATTAATCAAGAGTTATTTGTAGACATTACTCACCCCATAGAGAGAAAACACAATTTTCCTGTGTCTGTGTGTGTGTGTGTGTGTGTGTGTGAAAAATACAGATTGATTTCAAAGCATTGCTGTGTTTATAAAATCTTTTATCATTATTTTCTCAGAAGATTCTAAAATACTGTTGCCATTTTAAAATACATTTTTATTAATGAAGATTTAGAGACTAGGTATCTTAAGATGCATCTTGAAGGGTTAAAAACAGTTTTAATAAGCTACAGAGCATGGGTGCAAAGTGGGCAATATTAGCCAAAGTGTGTGCTTGTAAACCCGATAAGCCAAGAGTCTTTCAGATAATCTTTCTTTAGCTTGTGTTCAACACTGGATAAAAAAAAAGAATTACCTTATCCCTTTTTGGAATGTTCAAGCACTGTCTTCTTTCAACGAGGGATGCTGCAAAGCCTGAAAAAAAATAGCAGTAGTTCCCACCCTCAAGCCAAAATTCCCCTTCAGTCTACAGTTTGAATTTGAGTGAATACAACTGTAGCACAATTACTCCCCCAGTAACTCTGCAGTGTCCATCCTCTGACACTGATCTCAGACATTCCCTGCAGGGCGGATGATCAGTTAGGGCCATGCGAAGTCAGTGTTGGATGAAGAAAGATTGCTGAGAAACTGAATTGTTGGGATGGCATTCTTGGATTCCTTCACTACCATTTAAATATCTTCAAAGCCTGAATGGAAGTGCTAAGGCAGATCCAGACAAGAAATAGAATGTTGATTTTTATAAAGAGAAATGAAAGTGTTCGTACTCAATTCTAGTGTAAGACTACGAAACCTTACAGCTTGCTTTATAGGCAGGAGCAGCGAAGCAGGAAATTGCTAATGCAATGTCTATGGAACAAGAAAGGAAACAGAAGGCCACCAAACAAAGGTGCAGAGATTTCAGTATCTGCCCAAAACCATTGCAAAAGAGACTAAAGGGTACAGAACACACATTCAAGAAATGAAATGTCACCTAATTAATTACAGCCTCAAGCTTGAGTCGCTTTGAGGAAGCTTGTGGAGAAAGGATATAGGATTAATTCATAGCATCTAGTTAGCAGGAGTAATTTTTCATCACCAGCTTTGATCTGCCATTGCACTTCTTTCTAATTAAAGATGGCAGCCATCAAGCAGACAATGGGTTGTAAGCAATGGCTGTAAACTCTTGACATTTTATGGAACTTACCTCTCCAGTATTTAGAATCTACTGTGCACATTCTACCTGTAAGTCTCTACACTGTTTACCTAATATTCCATACAAAAGAATTTCTGGAGAATAGGTGTATATATAGATAACCTTGAAAGAATCCATTTCTAGCTCCTTCTACATGTGCTGTTTCTTAAAACTTAATTTCCTTAAATAGCACCCAGAATCTGGTTTCTGAATGCTATGTCCCAAGGAAAGAAACTATGGTTCTTTAGAGAAATGGGTAGATACTTGACTGAGGCAGAGAAATATAATACAAGCTTGGAGCATCTTACAGTGCCAGAAAATAAGGAAAGAGAAAAAAGAAAGAAGGGAAGGAAAGAAAGGAATTGAGGGAGGGTAGAGAAGGTAAGAGGGAGAGAGGAAAAATGTACATTCTGATTATGATTGCTTGGATATGAGGACAGCTGCATAAAACAAAAAACTACCACCATAATACCACAGCAATATTTACTAAAAAAGGTTCACCTTTTAATAAAAATTTTAATGAAAAATAGTACCATCAAACAGCTTCTAGGAACCTTCCTAAAATACTTATTACTTATGTGCTTATTTTAGCTCTTCCCCTAGTAGTTGAGGTTTAATTCCTCTCCTGCTGAACGTGGGCTAGACCAAGTGACTTTTCTATCAAATAATTGATGGAAAAACAGAATATATGTCACAGTGAAAGACTACTGAAGGGATCAATGTTGACGTCACCAGTAGTGAGCTATGCTGGTGTCATGTAACTTTGTTGTGATGCAATGTGAATATTTGACCCATGTGGTCCCTTTCTTAAAAAATGCATAAGCCATGTTCTGCCAAGATGGCTCCATAGTTAAAGGTGCTTGCTGCCAAGCCTGATGACCTGAGTTTAATCAACAGGACCCCTATGGTTGAAAGAAAGAACTGACTCTTAAAAGTTGTAATCTGACCTCCACATATATACCATGACAATCATGTGGTCAAGGGTGCACCCATAAACCAATAAATAAATGTAATTTCTAAAAAATGTGCAACTGCATTCTAACCACAATAAAACATCAAATAGACTCAAATGGATAAACGTCCTATAGAACACCTGAAAAGCTCTCTTCAAAGACACCAAGGTCATTAATGCCAAGAAAATACCAAGACTGTCACCAAAGCTTCTAAGCTAAAAGCAGTAACAGAACATGGTTTCTTAAAAGAGAAGTAATTCTCAAGTAGGAATTTTAAAAAAATCTGTGGTCTATATTATTAACTTTTTAGTTTTTACAAGTGTTCCACAGTTGTGTGTGGTATTAACATAAGAAAAGCTAGCTGAAGCAAGTGGACATATTTTCCCTTGTGAGTTCCAGAAAGATGAGTCGACTGGTCTGTGAGGAGCTTTGGTGTCACCTCTCCCTGTACCGTTCTCAGTAGCACATTCCCAGGGGAGCCGAGCAAACCCTCAGAAGAGGCTGCACACTGTATGATCAGAGTGAGACAGGATCGCGGGATGCTTCCTCCAGCCTGCTGGTTCTCAAGCACCAGCCCTAAGCTGTTGTCAAAGCCTATTGAAACCTTTTGAGAGCCTGGATGTCTTCACTTGTGGCAAGATATGCACAGGGAACCTTATACAGTACCCTTGTAAATAGTCAGTTCAGTGGCTACATGCACCCATATTGTTGTACAGCCAATTTCCAAAAGCATCAACGTTGCAAAAGGGAAATTCTATACCTATTTAACAAGTTTCTTTTCCCTGCTCTGCTCCTCGAAAATAGCCTTCCACTTTCTATCTCTAAGAATTGAGTGTTCTCGGTACCTTATATAAGGGAAATCATACAATATTTGTCCTTTGTGACTGGCTTATTTGACTTATCCTAAAGTCCTCAAGGTTAGTTCGCATTAGAGAATATTCACCATAAATATATGCATGCCTATCTATTTGCGATCTTGTTCTTATTATTTTCATTATATGACTGAAGCCAAATTACTAGCTTCTACTTTTAATTTTTGAGGAAAGGCCAAGATGTTTTCGATAGCTGCAGGGTCTACCATCCCAGAGAAAGGCACAAAGGTAGCAATTTCTCCCCTGCTTCACCTGTACCGGCATGCTGGTTTTTATAGCAGCCACCCTAATAATTCTATGTCCTAGATTTTATTTTTTAAAACTAATGGCATATGAAACTGGAAGTTCTCTCCTCTTGAGCCAAACTCAAATTTCCTGTTTTATTCAGTTCTTTGATATAATTGGGGCATTCCTTCTCTCTTCTGTGACAGAATGAAGTACAAAAATGTTTGCTCCTCCTGCATGAGATGAGATATATAGCCAAGATTATTTCTAAGGTTAAAAACAGGTGATACTAAGTGTGTGTGAAGGAAAGGAAGGATGGGAAGAAAAATGTGAAGGAATTGGACATTCATCTGAGACATAGCAGAAGCTATGGATAACCAGACAAGAAATTTATGGTGTGTGAAGTTCACATCTGCCTTAAGGTGAGTAGCCTTCTTGTGCCTTTCCCCAGGGAGGTATAAAGAAATGCATATTCATCCCAGGCAGACATGGCACCAGACCAAAGAAAGTATTCCATCTACAGCCTCATTGGTGAACCAGTGTTGCATACAGGATCTTGGGAGACTCTTTGGCAGCAACACCACAGAACCCCAAAACTAGTGAACTGTTTGCCTAATAGAGCCTCAGAGAAGGGAAGGTCTGGTGAGGATCCAGTGGAGGCTTCATGAGATTCTCTTGAGTCTCATGACTCCCACACTCTCCCAGGGGGGAATTTTCATGAGAATCATCATGGCTGCTCTGGCCCAAGGTGGTGATGATTGCATCCAGACCCGTGGAAACAGTACACCACTGCCACCAGGGGAAACGAGGCAAGGCCTAGAGAGAGGAATCTGCTCTTGGCGTTTTTTTAAAACGTCGCATGCCTCCTGAAGCCTGTGATCTTATGCTTAGCCATTGCCCCTGATAAAATCTTCTTCCTCCAGCTATCTGCATGAGCAACTTCTGCCTCTCCCTCAAGTCTTTCATCTAATATCACATTGTCATAAAACCTGCACTTACTAAGCTATTAACATTACAGGCCCTGGGCTAGGGGAATGCTCCAGCGGTTAAAGTGACTGTTGCTCAAGCAGGAGGCACGGAGTTTGAGTCCCTGGAACTAATACAAATGGCAGACACCTAGAGAACTAATAGAACTAATACAAATTCCAGCCACACAAGAGTCTCAGAGCAAGCTGGCTAGCAAGGTGTATCAGTTAGCTCTGAGTTTGACTGAAAGTCCCTGCCTCAGTGAATAAGGTGGAAGAACAACCCAGGAAGATGTCCCCACATCAACCTTGAGCTTCCACGGGCATATGTACAGTGTGCACATACTCATGTCCATGTATATGTCCACATATACAAATCACTCATACCTACCTGCATGCACACTGCACGTACAGATAGATGAAAAAATTAATTACACAGTTTTTAAATCTTCTGGCACCATCAAACCTTTGGAACATTTGATTATCCTGTTTTCAGATGCCTTAATTTTTGTTTTTCCCATGGACTTGATCACTTTCTAACAGACTACAGGATTTACATATCACAAAGTGGCCCGCCGTTTATTACCTTTCTTCCTCAACGGGAATAAAAGCTTCGCAAGAGGAGGACTCTTTGTTCTGTATACTAATATATTCCAGACTCATCACATTAGTCTTCGCGCATAGTAAGTGATCAATTAAAATTTGTTAAATAAGAAATGTTATGACTGGAGACACAGCCAAGTACTAGACCAACCACCCAACATCTTAGTGTGTGTGAGATGCCCTGGATCCAATCCCCTGTACTGAAGAAACAAAGGACAGTAGCAACGGGAAAGATGGGGCATTTGTGTGAGCACAAGTGCCAGCAGGGAGCAGCCAGCTAACTGTCTTCATGGAGAACAGAAAGCAGCAAGAGTCAGAAGCCAAGGATGACTGTGTCTAGTCTCAGGCCTGCCATCTAGGATGTGTGGACGGCAATCAGCCCCAAACTCTGAAAGAGCAGGTACTGTTAAATCTGTAGTGACGTTATTAACACCATCGGCCATTATATTCATATGTTGGCGTTGCCTGGGGAAGTTCACTTCCATGAACTACAGGAATGTGTTCTCTTCAAACCATCCCAAATTAACCTCACTCCTGAAATCATTGGTGAATTTGCCACACTAAGGATTTAGACACCCAGCCTTTATTCCATGTTTATTGTGTAGGTTTCACTCATTATCCCTGGTGGGTGTTTTTTATTTTGTTTTTTTCTTATGGTTAGATTTTATTTCTTCACCTGGACTCTTAGTCCTTTGAAAGAACAATCATACGCAAACTAGGAGGAAAGCTTTTGCCCAGGAATTGAGTCATACATCCTCTTCATCTTAGATTCCCCGGCCTACGGAGCAGTGAGAAACATATCCCTATGGTTCAAGCAACTCAGCCTATGGGACTCTATTCTGGCAGTAAATTAAGCTGACAAGTCAGAGAGGAATACCTGCAAACATCTAAATGACTTGGAACTTTAATAACCACAGAGGTTTGCCGCTGTAGCTGATGGCCCTCTATTAATGAAGTCATTTGAAGAAGTTTTTCAAGGAAAAGCCATCTCTCCTTATCCTCCCCTTCTCCCCGCCACTGTCTTACAGATTGAGTGGAATTCTGCAATGTGTTTTGGGATATAGCTCCAAGGACAACACTTGAAGAGAAAGCTCATACACCAAAATCTGTACAGTTTTATATATATACAAATATGTGTGTGTATACATATATGTATATCTTGTAGGGACATAAACTCCGAAAATGCTTAAACAGGTATACTCACCATGAATACATTCACCAAAGATTCAGGGTTTAACAAATTCAAGGAACTACAAGTGATTTTAATTAGTATTTGGATGGCTTTTCTGAAACCTAGATATACAATTGGACAACACCAAATGAAGTTCAGACGCCATGGGATAAAGGTAAAACATAGGTGTACTTATGAAGAACTCATTGTATAGCAATGCCAGGAATGATGAGTCATCTGCAACTTGCCTGTCTTTGTCCTCTCTGTATTTCACAGGGACTTGATGCTTCATTTACTCCAGCCTTGGGAAATGCACCAATAAGAGGAGGGCTAACAATGAGTGGAAAGTCCTTATGTGGCTGTTCCCTTAGCCCAGTGCCCGGGATGTTGACAGATGATACATGGGCTCTCAAGATGTAAAATAACTACAACAACAACAAAAAAAAAAAAAAAAAACAGGCTCAGGTGAAAACTGGAGTGATTTATTCAAGTGGGATCTTTTGCAAAAGATGAAGGACCATGGGTATGAATACACCAAAATCAAGGAGCAATCTACCAAATACTCCTTGGTTTCTGCATCAAAGTCCCCCAGTATGCGCAGAAGGCTTACTGTGAGACACAGGATGCTGGGAAGAAGGGATCCCTGACTGGTGGAGAATCCGTGGATTCTTGAGGAAGACTTAGTATGATACAAGGGTCTGCACTGAATGTTTCACCGGCCTTCAAAAGAGATCTGTGTCACTGGGGACTTTAAGTCACTTGCTAAGGATGACAAATCTTGACTGCCTAGAACATCACTGCTATTCACCTGTTGGAGAGTGTCCTGATAAATATTGATAAATTATGAATCAAAAGCATTTTATGGTAATCTTTGAAGCACCCAAATAGTCACAGGTTATTTCTCCATCTCTGTAGGTATACTATCACCATCAACAGCTGACAGACTCCCTTCTCTGGCTCTTTCATTTGTTGACTGTTCAGTCTCATGTCAACTAGACTCAAGACTTAGACACTCGCTAAAACTTAGTTTTTATTTCCCATAAATAAAACCATAGTTGATATAAACATCTATACCTGTAAGTGTTTTTGCTGTTGTTATTTTGTTTCGTTTTCTAAGATAAGGTCTCACTCTATAGCCTTGACTTGCGTTGAAATTCTCCTGCCTCTGTCTCATGGGTGAAGGAATCATAGATATGTGTGACCACTCCAGGCTACACACATGAATTTAAAACATAGCAGAACTGCCTGGTAATAATGAACAAGAAATTAATTCAGAATAACATTAAGAGAGAATATATGGTCATAAATACAGAAAGAATGAATCAGTCAGATATTCGGCTCATTCACAGAATCACTACAAATATCATGGCCATTACAGACTGATGTAAGTGTATCATGTTCTACACTTTCTCAAAAATGAAACTGAGTAAAATCAACTCCTAAATTACATAGAGGTTTCTACTTCTAGGAGACTCAAAGAATATTCAAACTGCAAAAATAACTTCCATTCTTGTGAAAAAGAATAGAATTAAGTATTGGGTTATGAGAATATTTAAGTTCTCACTTGTGGTTTGTACAGGAGTAGAGAGAACGATCCTCTCTTGCATGTGCCTGTCATGAATATGACATCTCTGCTCCTTATCCACTAAATTCAGTATCACTGCCCCCAATCTTATTTGCAATAAAAAAAAAAAAACACGCAACCACAAATATGCACAACGTCACTTAAGAAACCACCATGCTGAGGACAAGTAAGTGGAGTGTGTGCTGTCACAGCAAGAGTGTCACCTGGAGGTTCCCTCTCTAAGGGTGAGTCACAAGCAGCTAAGCCTTCCACAGTACCTGAAAAGGCACCAGGCACAGCTCCTTAAAACACAAGCCAAGTGAAGTCAGGAGCGTAGATTTTCTTCGCTGATGCGTTGGCAGGGTCTGGACCAGGACCTGCTTGACATGAGCTCTTGTGGGACAAATGAATGTGCAATTCCATTTAACTGTTTGGGGCGTTCTTTGCAGAAGACACGTGAGACTCAAGGAATTTATGTTAGTGGTTGGATGTTGCTCTCCTCAAAGGTACTCTTTTAGCTGGGCTGTTCTTGAGGAAACTTGACTGGCATCTACTATACCTTTTAATGTAGACAACGCATTGCTTTTCTTTCTACGTATCTCTCATTCAGAAAGGACCGGAAAGAGTTTACTTTGATCTGATGTAAAGTGTCTTACAAAGGTGGTGACCTCGGAGTCACTGTGACAAAACAGTGACGTAACAGGTATGAAGAGGAAGAAAGATCCATTTTGGTTCGTAGTTTTGGAGGAGTTCGTCTGTGGTCACGTGACCCTGTTGCCTATGGGCCTACGGTGAGTCCATGCATCCTAGTGCAGGAAAGTGCTCACCTGGAGATGGCAAGGAGCAAAAGAAGATGGGGAAAAGGGCCGGGCTCCAGTACACCCCTCAAGGACATGTCGTCAATGAACTACCTTCTCCGACTCAGTCCACCTCCCAAAGTCCCCACCACTCTCTAGCAGAGCCACCAGCTGTGGAACAAGCCTTTAGCACTTGGCCTTGGAGGGATATTTAAGATCCAAACCATAACACTTAACTACCTTGCCTAAGAATCACATGGATTCTCTTGCTCCAAACTTAGTCCAGGAAATTTTTGAACAAGACATGACATCATGATACTGTGATCTTCAAATCAATGTTAAAGTCACCTGGCAGTGGGGTGGGGTGGGGCAGGGAGAGGCTATGTTTTCAGGATGAGTTAATTTATAATCCCATAAAATCAGACTACAGACAACTCATGGAATTTTATGAGTACAGATGTCAAAACATTTTCTCCTAGATAAAAGGCAAGTTGTTACTCCTACTACAAAGAGCAACACAAAGCCTGTTTGTGTCCTGCAGGCAACATTTTAAAGGATGGGACCACGTAAAATGAAAGCCCAATAGTGAGAATCCTACTCTCATCCTGACTACACCATGTCCTCTCTTATTTCCCAAGGTTTCTGTCAGTTCCTAAATTCCCTTTCATGTCAATACCTTTGTGCTTATACTAACCAGCGTTTATTTCTTACATTTGCATGCAGAAACCCTTGCTTGTACAGCCCTCAAAATTATAGCATAGTAAAAAAGCAGAGTTACAATAAATCCTCAATTGTAAACTAAATATGTAAATAATATCATGTGAAAGTAGCAAAATACACAGTGCTGTGTATGTATAAATTAGTGCAGGAAGTTTTAGAACTGTACAGAAAACTCAGAAGGAGATGCATCAGACCATTGAGTGATTATCTCTGAAAATGCAAAACTAAAAGCTTTTTCCTTTCCTTCCAATGTCTTTTTCCAATTTTCTATGATGAATACCTAATTCATTTATAATAGAAAATGCTTATCTTGCAGAAATCAGGTTAGCAGGAAGATAATAAAGTTTGAAAAGACTCCATATATTAGAAATTGTTAATGTTTTGTGTGCTAAGCTAGACTAAAATCCCTTCTAATAAAAAAATCTGTTAGAATAAATGAACCAATACAGAAACATCCCTTGAGTTCATTAAAAGTCACATGCAGCCTTTCTCTCTGCAGCTGCCTTTATTATTCTGCCTGCTGAGCTTATGGAAATCACTAAGCAGCACTATATAAAAGGAGCATAAAGGGTACCATCAAACGGAACACTGGAATCAGGAACCTGGAATTTTAGTTTCCTATTAGTACTGTAACAAATATCACAACCAGTGCTTGGGATAATATGAATTTATTACCTTACACTTAGAAAAAAATCAGAGGTCTGTAGCAGGGGCTATGGGTATAACTCAGAAATAGAATGCTTGTTTAGCATTCAAAGACCCCAAAATCACACACACACACACACACACACACACACACACACACACACACCCTTAAAGCATCTGTGGACATATTGACAGTGCTGTATTATTATTATTATTATTATTATTATTATTATTATTATCATTAGAGACCCTAGGAGAGAATTTTACATTTTCAGCTTCTGGAGGCTTCCTGAATTCCTTGGTCCTTGGTCCCTTCACAGCACCCAGACTCCTCTGACCTTCTTGCATCCCTCTCATAAGAACCCATATGATAACAGTATACCAGTTCAGATAACCCAGGGTAATCCTTTCATCCTGGGATCTTGAGATTACATGTGTATAATCCCACTTGCCATGTAAAACAATATATCACAGGTTCTAGAGATTAAGATGTCAGTATCTTTTCCAGAAGAGGAACTTGATTCTATCATCATATGTGGCCTTTAACAACCTCAGCTCAAATTTGGGACTCAATGCATTCTATAAGCAGAGTGAGTTTGGGGTTAGTCCTTTGGAGCAGTTCTCCCATGGAAGTCCTCTATCTAGCTGCTGCTCACAGCATATAGAGCCTGATAAAAGGACTAGGTGTACTTCTAGCCCTCACAGGGGACATCATGACCCTACATTTCAAAAACAGATTTGTTGCTGATTTTTTTTCTCACCAATGCTTTCCTTGAAAATGTTCAGGAAAATTGGAAAGTCTCAATATTTTGGGTTAGAGATTTTTGCTACTGGGCTGGCATGTCCTTCCCAATATCTACCACACATGACAATATTTCACATTTATGTGGTGACCTCTCCCAATGAAAGATTTTATAGCTGCCTATGAGAGAAGTGAAGTATGAGATGTAGGTCATAATGCAACTGACAGGCATCTGTGGAAAAAAATAAGACTAACAGCTAAGTTCTATTTGGGGATTGACGTTGGTCTAATATCAACCATAGTTACAACAGAACAACAGAAAAAATGCCCTTCTATTTTTTTTATAATTTATTGTCAATCTGTTTGAGTTAGGGAAAATGTTTGCACTTTATTTATTTCATTTTTCAATAAATTTCGTGAAACACATTTGTCTATCATCTTGAGATTACAAAATGTTTCATATACAATACTAGTGTATACATCATTTAATTAAATCAATTTAATAAAATTTATTTTAATAGTATTTTCCCTATTAACATATTTGCTTAGCTTCTGCTATATTCTTACTATATCCCATTATACATTGAAACACACTTGCCAGAAGAAATAGCAAACACCAATAAACATATGAAAAGATTTTCAACATCTTTAGCCTGCATGTAAAACAAATAATCAAAATTCTATCTCATTCCAACTGGAATGATTACTACCAAGAAAACAAGAAATACCAAATTCTGGCAAGAATGCACCAGAAAAAAGAATTGTATACCTATAGGTGTGACTGAAGCTGGATGTAGCCACTGTGGAAACCACCAAGGTGGTTTCTCAAAAACTAAAAGCACATTTGTCAAGTAACTCAAGGTATACCAGACTTAGGTGTACACCTGAAGGACCAAAGTCAACACACACTAGCTGTACCTGCACATGCCCGTTTACTGTGGCACCATTTGTGAAAGCAGAGTCATAGACTCATTGTAGTGCCTGTCAACAGACAAATGGTTAAAGACATATAAATACACAATGGAGTATTATTTGGCCATTAAGAATAAAATAATGTCATTTGTAGGAAATAAGTAATAGAACAGGAGCTGTAACATTAAGTGAAATAAGCAGTTTCTGACAGTATCACACATTCTCTCTGCTATGTAGAGGTTTTCGAGGCATGAAAGAAAAAGGAGGAGAGAGGATAAGTCTGAGAAACAGAGGAAAACCTGTTGTTTTGTACAATTAAGAGACACTATTAAAAGGGGGAGCTTTGGGTGTTAATAAGCACAGTGAGAACGCTATCTCATACATGGGAATTCTGTTACAGTGTAAGCTAACTGATGTTTTATATCTGGAGAAATACTCTCTCTATTCTCTGTGGGAAAGGTTCCATTTTTATTTGAAGATACATGCTGTGACTAAACAGGAAGTTGCTCCATGCTTGTAAAGATGATAAAAAAAAAAAAGCTCCATGCTTGTAAAAATGATAAAAAAAAAAAAAAACATGCTGTCCATAGCAGTAATCTCTACAACTTTCACAAAACGAAGCAAAGGGTAGTTGTGGCTTTGGATGCCTGCTGGACTCACTTTAGCTGCACAGACAGACAGACAGAAATCACACACACACACACACACACACACACACACACACACACACACACACACTCAGAATGATGGTTATGTTTCTAAGTAAAAACTAAAAAATCCTATTGCCAAGAAAACTTAAAAACTCTTCACAACCAGAGATGAGCATTCATCTCCGAGCATGAAGTGCACCCACGTCAGTCCACTTCCATCCTGAAGGGACGGGGCTGGTTTCTGCCTCTAATGTTCCATGTGAATCAGAAGGCTGAACTGACAGGAAGTATACGGCATGCATAGAAAATGCAAAGATCCAGAAAGATTCCCCCGAATTCTCATCTACCTGTCTTTCATTTGTAAGACAAATTGCTAAATGATCTTATTAATAAAAAAAAAAAAAAACAGAGCCAGGTATTGGGGTAAAAAAACTCATAAGAAAAATACAGTAGATATAATAAGAAAAAAGCCAGCACATTCTTACCACTTGGAAATCCTCAGCCAAAGAGAGCTACTTCCTGTACACCCATGTCTATATGCCTTTCTGTTCTACATCTCACTTTCTTTCTCCACCCAGCTATATCACTTCCTGTTTGTCTGTACAGACCTCCAGACCTCTATGGTTAGTGTTGGGATTAAAGGCGTATGTCACCATGCCTGCTCTGTTCCCCAGTGTGGCCTTGAACTCACAGAGATCTAGGTGGATCTCTGTCTCCCCAGTGCTAGGATTAAAGGCATGTGCTACCATTGCCTGACTTCTATGTTTAATATAGTGGCTGGCTTTTTCCTCTGATCTTCATTCAGATAAGCTTTATTAGGGTGCACAATATATTGGGGGACACAATATATCATCACCTTCATTGTCCTCTAAAGAGTAAGCATTGAACTCTCACACAGCTTAGAAAACAGATAAAAGCAATTAAGAAATAAAGCAGATGCCGGCGGGCAAGGATAAAACTGTACAAACTGGAGCTGCACAGAAGTCTGCAATCTGTGTTATGAATTATGACACAGTTATTGAAAAGTGTGGTCCAAACATAAATCCCAAGGCCATATACGCTTAAATACTTTGTAAGTCATTGTATAAAAATAGGATGCAAGGGATGCCAGACATTATGGCACACACTTTTGATCCCAGCACTCAGAAGGCAGAAACAGGCCAATCTCTATGAATTTGAGGTCATTCTGGTCTATACAGGGCACTCCAGGCCAGCCAGGCCTACATAGGGAGGCCACGGTGAGGGTCGTGGGGGTGGGACACAAGGCTTGAGAAATGATTTTTTTAATGAGACTGTTATAATCACTCCACTTAATTATAAAGTTTTCTACTCTGAGAGAAAGAAAGATTTCAAAGAAAAGGTTTCCAAGGTGCCGCAGATTGGAAGTAGGTTAGCAGGTCAAAGAATGCAAATTGTCAGGAAGTGTTTAATATGCTGCTGACTCTAAACATGCAGTGATGATGAAAGGAATTGTAGAAGGCTGCTAAGGTTCTGAAAATAATTAGAGACTTTCTTTACATAAAACATTACCTACCTTAGCAGAGGCATGACATAGCAATTGTTATGGAGTCATCGTGTTTAAATGCACTGTTCACAGAAAGATGCGTCCAGGGATAAATAATGCACACGTCACGCACAAACTGGGGTTGCATGACTTCTTTGCTGTCAAAGTAACATAGCTGTGTTGAATTCAGTGTTGTTAAGGAAAGCGGTTTTCTATGGCTGGTAAGGGGAAAAATGGGAGAAGCATTCAAAGAGGAGAGAGTAATTACACCACAGGAACATCCAGTGTCAGAAGCAATAAGCCAATATCTGAAATAAAATAGATTATTTTTCCTCTTGTGCAAAACCTTGAAGGAGGCTTACAAATGTTTCTCCCAAGCCCATTGTTTCTTTATCACCATCCCACAGAGGTGTATTGGTAGCAGTTTAATTATGATCATTCTTTTTCCCTATTCATCCCATTGATATTGCCCTAGGCCTTCAACTTTCATGGCCTAGAGTTGCTCAAGGTAAAAATCATGTATCACATTTATCACCGTTCTCAGTTGAGGACATGAGGATAAGTGATACACAGAGCAGGAGGGTGGTGGTCAGTCAGGAAAAACAGGAAGCCCTGAAGCAAAGCCTGGTTGAAAATCCCTTCATAGTGACATCATCTTCACTAGGCGACTGAGTTCTCCCAGACCGTCTTATTCTAAGATGTGCAGTAATACCCTGAGCGTGGCACTGAGGCTTCATAAAGCCAGACAGAGAAGACATGTGTGAAGTAACAGGGAGCCCGAACTGAAGCCTGATACAGAGGGCAAAGGGCAAAGCACAGCTGCTACCGCTGTAACACTGACTATACCCATGAATGGGAAACTAGTAAAGGACACAAAGGAGGGCCCACTGGGCAGGCAGGCATGACAGACAGAGCCCAAGAAAGGGAAGTGAGTGAAGTCATGAGTCTGAGATCTATCAGCTCACAGCCAGTAGCAGTCTCGAGCCTGGAAAATTGCAGACTCCATGCACATCCCCAATTCACCAAGAGGCAGAGCATAGTATCTACCATGCCACAGTGGCAAGTCAATGGCTATCCAGAGCAGGCACCCTCACCCTTGAGAATTTAGGAATCCTGCTTCAATCTCAACACTCCTACTGTGGCCTGGAGAGATGGCTCAGTGGTTAAGAATACAAGCTGCTGTTCAGAGGATCTGGATTTGATTGCCAGCACCCATATGAAGGCTCACAACTATGACTCTAGACCCAGAGGAACTGATGTCCATTTTTGGCCTCCGTGGGCACTACATGTTGATAGGAATGTCTTTCTGTATGCTGTGAAGGTGTTGCTCTGATTGATTGATAAATAAAACGCTGAATGGTCAGTAGCCAGGCAGGAAGTATAGTATAGGTGGGATAAGGAGAGAGGAGAATTCTGGGAACAAGAAGGCTGAGGCAGGAGATGTTGCCAACCACCGCCGCCATGAGAAGTAAGATATAAAGTATGGTAAGCCACAAACCACATGGCAACTTATAGATTAATAGAAATGAGTTAATTTAAGATATAAGAACTGGATAGCAAGGAGCCTGCTGTGGCCAAACAGTTTATAAGTAATGTAAGTCTCTGTGTGTTTACTTGGGTCTGAGTGGCTGCTAGCCCAGGTGGGACTGGAGAAAACTCCAGCTACAACATGTAGGTGGTTCACAGATGTACATGAAGGCAAGACATCCACACACATAAAAATAAATGAATTTGAAGAATACTCTACCTGTGAATTAATTACAATGTTTATATTGCATTTTGATGAGCCTTGGTGTTAAAGACTATGCTGGGACCCAAGGTTCTTGTAGGGACAG
The DNA here is from genome assembly GCF_949786415.1 of Peromyscus eremicus. Classification (NCBI taxonomy): domain Eukaryota; kingdom Metazoa; phylum Chordata; class Mammalia; order Rodentia; family Cricetidae; genus Peromyscus; species Peromyscus eremicus. The sequence goes on along the minus strand of NC_081418.1, from coordinate 22,620,449 downwards.
TGAATCTGAGGAACAGAGAACACTTGGGACTCCCAAGAAAGCTCAGCAAGGAGTGCATTTCCAAGGTACCAAACAACAGCTTGAGGAAACTTCATTATGAATAAAAACGAAATGACTAGTGAGCTCTTTGAGGCTACTCCAACTTAAAGTATGAAAGACACAACATCTGAGATCTGAGGCCCTCCTTGAAGATGAGTATCTAAGAAATAGATCTGAGTAAATGTGTACATGCCCTTTAACACCAACATCAGTCAGGGTTTGAGGCCCGATGACTGTGTGTTCCCAAGCCCCCGTCACAGATTCTGACATGCATTTCCACTTGACTAAGTCAGTCACCCTGCATCCACAGAGGGAGTGCCCCATCAAACAGGTCTTCTACCCTTCCTTCTGTGCATCAATTCCTGGCAGAGATGAAAGCCAAGATGATTGTAAACAGCCTGACAGCTCTATTAAGACAAAGAAAATGATTCTTAGCTGGTTACAGAAGTAAAAACAACTCATGCAGAAAGCAAAAACATTTCAGAAAACAAAATTAGGAAAACAAATTGTGAGACAAGCTATTAGTGCATTAAAATGTAGGTTGTGATTTTAAATGCCTTTTACAAATTATTTTGCTTCTAATAGACTCAGATAGTCCCATAGAGTTGGCCTATTACCCTTAATCCTTCCAAATACTGCTATTTTAAACAATGTGTTTTGTTGAGGACTTTGTATGGCTTGTTAAGAATCATCACCAAAAAAAAAAAAATGACATCTTTTGGTCTTTGATATTTTCTTAAAGGGGTGGGGGAGAAAAGAGTCCATCACTTAGGAGGCAGAATGATTGCTGTGAGTTAGGGGCCAATGTTGGCTCTACAGTGAGGTATTTTATCACAAAACAGCGAACAACAAAAAGAGCAAGTAGAATATAGCTGGGTACTGGGTATAGATAGATGGCGACCCAATTAGCTTTACAAATTAATAGTACTTTGTATTGCAGCACCAGGTGACGCTATTTAATTTGTCAGGTTGTTGTTTCCAGTCTTAGTTCAGAGCTTTGCATTCTGATGAGTTATCAAGTTTTAATTGAGTGGGTAAACACTCGTCTAGAAAAGTGGCTGTGTTCAAACTTCTCAGACCACAATGGTAACATTAAGCTTCCCAGGTGTGACAGAAGTACAGCATTCTGTCTCCGGTATTTTATAGTGTTTATGGCAGAGGTCACAAAACAAGCTGCAATAGTACCCAAGACTGCAGATGGCTTTTCTTTTTCTCTCCTTTCCTTTGTCTCTCATCGGTTTGTTTCTTTCTTCTTGCCTCTCCCCCACACAACCCCTGTCAGGACAACATTTTTTTTATTAATATCAAATCAAGGATTGCACATGTCTTCACATTCCTGAGGGGTTGCAGTAGGGGAGGTGAATAGCTACATAGTCTCCTATTCTTCCAGTCCTCAATTGCTTCTGTCCTGTACTTGAACCAACTAACCCTCTGCTAACAGGTGTTCACCTCTGCTGTCATTTCTGGTACACAAGGCCGTGTCGTGTGATTCTGATCTAAAAGACATATCTCTATGGGAACTTTCCCAGATTTTGCAACATAAGTTCTACAACTGGGTTCCATGATAGCTTTCTCCTCCTTCACTCATCAAGAGCACTGGAAATAAAAACAGTTGGCCAAATAGTAAGTAAAATGATTGAAAATCAGCATCAGTAGATGCCAAGTAACTAAACATTGCCTATAATTTGGCTGAATGATATGGAGGTAGAAAGTGCTACTGGAAGAAGGGGGAAACATCTAGTGAAAAAAAAAGGGAAAATGTTGAGTGGATAAAAATACAGGGGGGAAAAAACAAGAAGAAAAAGACAATGCCACCTATAACTAGACTCCCTTAGGTACAGCTCAAGGACCATCACAGAAGGAAAAGGAATTGTCTACCTGTATAGATACAAGTAACATTATATAAACCAAGCAGGTTGTATTTGTGTACACACACACACACACACACACACACACAGAGAGAGAGAGAGAGAGAGAGAGAGAGAGAGAGAGAGAGAGAGAGAGAGAGAGATTCATGTAACAACAATTAAAGAAAAATGAGGCAATGAATTTGAAAAAGAGCAAGGGGGTATGGGGCAGGGTCAGAAGGAGGAAAGGGAAAAAGAAAGTGATGTAATTATAATCTCAAAAAATAAACTGTCATGATAGAATAACACCAGATGATGAGAAGGAGGAAGGGAGAATCAGAGTTTTTCCCAGGTGGTAACAACGTCATACAATCACTTGCAACAAGAGCAAGGACATCCCTCATGTTTCAAGAAAATCAATTAGCCAAAGTCTTGCTGCTTTGAGTGCCCAAGCTTGCCTACATGTAGCTAATATACCCTAATCTCATCATCTTCTAAATCAACAGTTCCTGTGACATGAAAATCTTAGTTTCATTATTTCAGCTTATTCCCAATATTTAATAACAGAAGACATTTTGAGGGCACTAACAGGGCTACTTGTCAAGAACTCCTTTAACAGAAGGCTAAGAACAAGCCAGAGTGACACTGGAAATTGATCATCCTTTTAGCCATTCTGTCAGACTTCCGAAAATTAATGAGTGGGCTGCAGGAGGGAAGTGGCTTACCAGAACATCGGACAAATCTGCTGATCTCGACTCACTGAAATTGTGCTTACCTAATGCAAAGCTTTAAGCACTTCACTTCTGTGCAGTGCTTACATTCTACATGAGTCTTCTCAGTTCCCTTCATATGACATTACTCCCTCCTCAGGCCAAGCAGCAGCAAAAGAGTGAAGAAAGCAGAAATCTCTGCCTCTCTGTTGTGGCACCGTGAGAGATTCTGCTCAGCTATAAACTACAAAACCCCTGCGCTTACATAAAAATCAAGACTCAGAATGCCCATACCATGTATTCGACAATATCATTTGAGTACAATATACAGAGAGCTCCTGGGAGAGAGAGACTGTTTCATGAAGAAGGTGATCTGTGGCAAAGGCGAGCTCCTGCTCTCTGTAAGAATGACCTCTGCCATTTTCTACATAGCCATACAGTAAGTATGTCTGCCCCTGAATACTGTAGTGCACCCAAAGAAAAAACACACAGAAACCTAGAACTTGAAGGATATCATGTGAAGCCATTACCAAGGTAATCACCAAATCAACATAATTGAATAATGAACTCCCCACACATATGTTTGCCCTTTGCTTCCCTACAAACCCTGGGCCCTAGATATACATCTTCAGCTCCAAGCTATCTCAGGCTACACAGCACCTCGGCATTTCTTCCTCCTTCTCAAATCAGTTATAAGGGAGCTTAGGCTTATGTTGCCATTCTTCTTTCAGTGGCCAGTATTTAAAATTTTAAGAATCTCGTGGCCCACTGAATGAACTAAGCAAGGCTCATCTTGGCTCACAGACACTGAAGCAGCAATCACCGGGCTGCACAGGTCTATACCAGGTCCTCTACACATAAGTTATGGCTGTTAACTTGGTGTTTTTGTGGGACTCCAAACAGTGGTAGCGGATGTCTCTTTGACTCTTGCCTGCTCTCGGGACCCTTTTCCTCTTATTGGGTTGCCTCGTCCAGCCTTGATGAGGGTTTCTGCCTTGTTGTATTGTATATTATTTTGTTCTGTTTAGCTGTTGTCTCTTGGAGGCCTGCTCCTTTTTGAAGGGAAAAGGAGGGGCAGTGGATCTGGAGGAGAAGGGAGATGGGGGCAGCTAGGAGGAGTAGAGTGAGGGGAAGCTGTGGTAGGGATGTATTGTATGAGAGAAGACTATTTTCAATTTAAAAAATCTTTATCCCTCTCCAAAGGCTCAGGGATCTTTATGGAAAAGGGGACAGAAAGATTGTAAGGGCCAGAGACAGTGAATGAATTCAAGAAAACACTGTTCTCTAAACACAACAGAGCTGTTGTGTAAAAGACCTATGAGAATTCAAGCCAGAGAAAACCTCAGCATGGAGATGAGATGTGGGCAGGAAATCCCATCCCTAGCTGGTAGGTAAACCACACTCCAGGACAAGTGCTCCACATCCTAGAGTAGTTGATACCTTAAAAAAAAAAAACTTTAAATATCTGTACTTGACCCATTCTTTAAATTAAATATATCCCATGGTTTATCCCGAGACAATAACTACTAAATAGCACTGCCTTCACTTGAAAATATATTTATATTCTTAAAAATACTCTTTTTTTTTTAGTATTGTCACTTTATTTTTTCTGGGCAAACAAATTAAAACATCAAAATGAAAAACAAATAATTTGTCAGCCATGGCTGTGTGCTTTTTTAATTTCAATGTTCTCTAACTGGCCAATCCATGTGTTTAGGGCCAGAAGTTTCTACATCATGAGTTCCAAGCCTGTCCATGTCACAAAATGAGACCCTGTCTTGATTATTTTAGGACTGGAGAGATGTCAAGAGGTTAAAGAACACAGACTGATCTTTCAAGGACATAAGTCCCAGCACATCCAGAGACATCCTCAGAGATCCCACTCCTCTCTGGCCTCACTTATTTCATTTCTGAAGCACCCTGAAAAAACAGATGCACATGGTATCTCTTCTCTGTCTGAGCCACAGCATGAAGGCACTATTGTAGTCTTTGAGAGTGAGGAACGTGAGGATGTATTCAGCTACCACCTTCAATTGCTGCTTCTTTCCCTCTGTTGTGGGATCTACTTGTTCGGTCCACCAAGTAGACTTTTTTCCAACACATCCTTCCCAGAAGTCATCATAGACATCCTGCAAACTGAGCACTTGTAGTCTACACCTCCTAGGCCAGACATTATGGTTATTCAGCCAATCCATTCCATCCAGCACAGCCTGGAAGTTATCCACTTTGGCTTGGCACATCAGCGCCCCAAGAGGGAGGCAGGGAAGGGCCAAGATACTACTTAAACATTCAGAAATCATCACTGCTAAGAACTAATAAAATTAGCACTTCTACTGTTGTTTAGGTAGTCATGCTGGTGAGGTTTTATGAGTGTAGCTTCTGCTATTCCTAGGAAGCACAATCTCATAGCAAACTTTCTGACCCACTGGCTCCTACAATCCTTCCATTCCTCTTTTGCAATGATCTGTGAGCTTTAGGTGTGGGAGTTCTATTGTAGAAATGTCAGTTGGAACCAAGTTTCACAACTCTGCATTTTGACTGGTTGTGGTTTTTTTTAATGGCATCCATCTGATGAAAAGAGACACCTCCTTGTCAGGATAAAGTGGACAATGAAAAACTCACATGAGTCCTCAATCTTACATAAGGAACTACAGGCAACTGGGGAATGCTAAGAGCAAGAGAAATAGTCTTTCTCAGGGAAGAGCACACCAGTTGGTTATCCAATACCAAACAATCAGACCTGAAAACATACATATCCATAACATTATACAGACTGGGCAGGCTGTATTTATATATTTAGGAGTACACACACACATCACACACACACACGCACGCACGCACGCACGCACGCACATATGTATGTATGTATGTATGTATGTATATATGTATGCAACGTGGGCCATGAATTTGAAAAAGAGCAAGTATGGGTATAGTATACAGAAGGATTTGGAAGGAGAAAAATAATGCAATTACATTATAATGTCAAAAAAGACATAATTTTTAAAACACAAAAAGTTCACCAAGAGCATGCTCCCATTAACTTCACAGAAGCTAAGGATTAGATAAGTCACTGAACAGGAACTGGTCGGAGGAGATTAGGCGTGAACCATTTCCTGAGATGTTTGGTTAGGGTTGTTAGAATTAGAAACATCAAGAAGTAGGGACTCAAAGGCAGGGATGCATTCCAAATGATGAGACGATCATGTGCAAAATCAGGAGGGATGAGCAAGTTGGAAGCTACAAATGAAATGAAGCAGTGATAATTATTTTTAAAGATGCTTTGGCAATTTGTTTTAATGGCTCTTGGTTAAAACTTCTTTTCCTACACTCTAAAATATAATACTGCTATCTTTAAACCCAAACAGTGGTGGGAATCTAAAAAGAGAATGCATTGTCACCATGCCTCCATGGCGGTATTCAAAGTGGACAGAAATTGAACATATTAAAAAAAATTGCATCCACTTTTCCTAATTCTCTACACTGGGCGTGAGCTGCTGCAGTTCTTAGTGGGGAGAAAGGGAGTGGCAACAGGCTTATGTATGCATGGCTGCCATCAGAATCAGACCCTTAGTTTGTGGACATATAGCACATAAAAGAACAAATCCAGGCACTTACTGTAGCGGCTGGTGATTACTGACTATTCATTAAAAAGGTATTTGGCTTTTCCCAATGTAACCTTCATGTTCTTTGTGAAGAAATAGCCCATCAGGTCATTTTCCTATAAATTATGCAGCTCCCTATTTATTCTTCTTCAGGAATCCATGCCCCCTGCTTTATATAAAGAACTGTCTAAAGGTTCCTACGGCCTAGGGGTTGTAGCTAAAATGCTGGAATCACAATAGTGAGAGAGGGAAAAAAACTGAATTAAGCTCTGAAAGGGATGCTGCCCAAGTTAATACTTCCCTTGTGCCCCTGTGAAACTCCCTCTGACAAGTGGGGCTAAAATGCGTTCCTGTAATTGCTTCTTTCCTCAGCATTGCTGAGCAATTGCTTTGCAACTCTGCCCTCACGGTGCACACACATAGAGTTATCATGATGTGATCCCCAAATGATGCCTAGACCCAGAGAGCAATGTCTTATAAATCCTGCAGTCAAGAAGAATGGGAAAGATTAGCTAGAGAAGTAATTCTGTCTTCAGTGTAGCAGCAATACAGGCTTTCATCCAGAAAGAAGAGAAATGCACCCAGAATACAATCACAGCTTGCACTTGGCTTTATCTACCCTCTCTAGACAGTAGCCCACATAGCCAATGACAGCCCATCTGCATGCTTGGGCTTCTCGGCATCTGTTCCCATCAAAGGAACAGCAGAACACATGAAATGTCTTACAGAGTCAGAGAAATGCTTTATATCTTCAGGTTATCCCTGAAACAATGCATCCATTCTCCCTGGAATCAGTCTCAAAAGAGGAAAGGTGGACTTTGAGACTCCCCTGGGTTCCTTACCTTTAATAACACGAGGTGCATGCAATATTGCTTCTCTATTTCTTTTTAAAATTACAATTATGTGTGGAGAAATGTGATTGGAGGGGAGCAGGGGTGCCACAGCAATGTGTGATGCTCAGAGAACACCTTTGTGGAGCTGTTCTCTCCCTCCACCTTTATGTGGGAGCAGGGATCACCATTGGCTTCTGTGGTAAGCACCATTATCCACTGAGCCATCTCACCAGCCTCTGTATTTTCTTTCTTGAATTCTTCCTGACTCTGTATATGCTTTTGGTAGGCACATACTCTTTAAAATTCAAAAAGGCTTTTTAAGCTTTCTGTGATAAATGTTGCCCCTTTTTGTCTTCAAACCATTTCTTTAACTGATGTTTGTAATGCTCAATGTTTGGGGGAAGAAACTACAAAGCTACTTGGATTGGCCAGGTTGCAAATATGCAGAGTCTGCTCTCCAGATGTCAATACCACATAACTGGTACTTGTGTTTCAGTGCGTCAGGATAACAACTTGAGTGTTTTGACCTGGAATGAGAGGGGCACGCACACAGCACCTGGATCTTTTGTACACATAAGTACTTATTCCAGAAGAGATCACAGGACATCTCGGATCCTACAGGATTAGGACTTTGATGAGGGCTACTATTTTTATTGGTAAAAGTGACCAGATTCCCTACTCCATAGCATAACTTCTTAATATCTAGAGAGTAACTGGGAAGCTTTTGCCCCAGCCAGCAGGGTGTCAACGGGGGCGACCCACCTGCAGGAGAGAATGAAAGGGACAGGAGACACGAAGGAAGACAGCAAGACAGAGTTCTGATGAAGCTGCAAATTTTATTTTCCTCAGCAAGGCTTATATAGCATAGGAGGTGGGGGCAGGAAGGAGGGAAGGGGTTCAGGATGTGCTGGACGTGCAGTTGAGGGGGGACATGCAGGTGAAGGAGGACATGCAAGTTGTGAGGCTGCAGGATGTTGTGCTAGGTGGTAAGGTCACTGGTCAGGGCCCATCGTTCTGTTGCTATGCTACCTGACCTACCTGACCGCAGGATGTTCTTTGTCTTTGAGGGCATCTGGTTTAGGGCCTGTGGCTTGTTCTCTGGCCTAGGTAGTACTTTTCCATGGTTCATGTTTGGTCCCTGACAAGCTTTTGCTTTGATCTGTTCTAACCTAAGTTCCCTATAAAAAGCCAGTTGATCACAATACTTTCTCTGTTTCCTTTATTCTCCATAGCTCCTGAGTCTTCCAAACAGCTAAGTACATATTATTGAAACATCTTACCTGTAATTTTTCTTTGTTCTCTGTGGTTACTCAAATAATATTAAACTCCAGATTTGGAATAGGTCATATAAGATGATAAAACTTTAGGAATTTGCTTGAGAGACAAGTATTAAGATGTTATAGAAAAATCCCTAGAGTTTCCAACTTAATTACTTATATTCCCAAGCCAAACCATGTGCCAACAGCTGAATACTGGGTTACATGTCTGTAAACCCATGCATTCTCAATGGGATTGACACTTCAGTTCACGTCATATTTGCTCACTGGATAGATTAATTTTTTTTCTTAACCTTAAAGTAAAGTAACTTAAATTATAATAGTTCCCACCCTGAAAGAATATCTATAACCATCCCTAACATCCCAAGATCTACTGTTTTCCAAGGTATACTTAGGTTAAGAAAGAAAAAACCCTGCTGCTATGTTACAAGGACACATTGCCACATTGTTTACTTTTTTCTTAACCCTTCCCGAAATATCTCATTCTATTCAATGATTAAACAAAAAGATAACCATCCCCGTGGCTCAGAAACATGGATGTCACTTCCCACTAATGTTCATTTTCCTCTTGCTGCTGGCTCAGCGTGTCTCTCCTGTTTGATGGTGGGTAGACCCACTGCTTTGACTTATTCTGTTACTTACATGACAAAGGCTAACCCACCAAGGTCAATGTTGGCTGTAATCCATCATGTTGCCAATATGTCCGCCATGATTGATGGGGCGTTGCCCTGCAGGGTCTCTGACTTCTGTTACTGTCACGTTTTTGTCTCTCAGCCACACCATGAGCGGATCTCCCAGGTATGGTCCTGTTTATCTCCCAGTGACCCTCTGGGTAAAAATGGCTGAGGAACTGGCCTATATCCATAGAGAAGTAGGAAACCAGGACCAGTGTTCCTAAGGACCCACAAAGTGTGCTGAAGTGTGCACCACCTGGGGAAAGACCTGAATGAACTTAGTCCCTTGCTTGAGTGTTAAAATGGATGTTTCTTGTATAAAACCATGGCCATGATAAACACATTTCAGCCTCTAAATCTCGGATGATGTAAACAAGCCCATTAAAGCAACCTTAAATTTTCAGAAAGTTCACAATATGTCAAGGAATTTTATAGCTTTTTTTTTTTTTAAGAGGGGAGGTTAGTCCTGCTGTTGTTGATAATAGGCAATCGCCATGATTAAAATCCTAACCTAGGTCAGTAAACACAATACTCTTGATTTCAAGCTTATGCTTGAGGCAAACCTGGCAAGTGCAGAACAGACAGGAACACAGAAGTTGATTGTGGGGGGAATGCAAGAAGTCCGTGTGTCTACTTCTTCTTGATCATCTCTTTTTAATCGATAGCACACTGAGTCTCCAGATTCTATTGAATTAGCTTTACAAAGCCTTTTTTTTTCTCTCTCACCTGTCGCTAAGAAAAATCATTCATGGCATCCTGAATCTGAACTAGCCGAGACTGCATGAATCAAAAAGGTAAAAAACTCTCCCTCCCCACGGAGGCTGCCAGCTGTCCCATTGATTCAGCTCTGCTCTTGGCTGATTTGGAGGCTACTCTGGCATCCGATCCAGAGAGCTCTGTATAATAAGGTACGACAATGCAAACTGTTACCAGGGAGAAACAGAACATCTGGTCTGGAACAAAAGCAAAGTCCATTGCTAAGAAGCCGCCTGGCCATCATCATTCAAGCGTGAATATGCCTGGTCCTGTCACCTGAAAGACAGGGTCTTTGGAGCCAAGTTAGAGAAGATAAAACAGAACCACAAGGAAAAGAAGAAACCCCAAGGGAGAAATTACGTGTTATTTTCTCGTAGCTTTTGCCTAAATGTAGAATAATCTCCAATCAGCCTTCTGGGAGTTTGATTTTTCAAAAACTAAAATTTTAAATCAGCAGCAATGCACTGGTTTGTGTCTTTTTGCTCTGTGATGCTAGATCTGTGGGTTTCCTGTTTGTTTAGCTTTGTTTGGATGGCTAAAGCTTCCTTTGCCATCCTGCTGTTATAAGCAGAGCTAATGATTGGCATGTGTTTCCTAGAACTATTTTAACTGCCAAGGACCTACTGATGCAGGCAGCCACTCCGAGACCAGTGAGAAGTGGCATGAGCGATATGCACCTGCCACATGCCTTCTCTCAAGCTGAGCAGCTACACTGGTCCCGAGAGTGTCTGTGGCTGTCCAGGTTGCTTTTTAAGCTTATTGGTTTTCTTTTTTTGTTGCTGTAAATATTGAGCAACACCTTCAGAATAGGAGAATCTGACTTCCAATTGCCTTAAAATGCAGATTAAAGTGGGCAAGGGCTTGCCCTGTTGACAAAGCCCCTGTCAAAGTGGGAGTCATTATACTCTACATAAGGTTTGTATATTTCATTCCATTCCAGAGCCATCTGTCTGAATTTAATTCACTGATAATTTTATCAGTCTCCCCATGCTTTGCCTGAAACCTCTCCATTGCATTTTTTATTCTCCACAGATGTTAACTCTTTGAATGGCAGTCTCAATGCCTTTAGAATTTTGATGAAGACACACGTCTCCCTGAAGGATCTATGTGACAGGCAGCTCTTTCCCATTGCCCTGCTGCACCCACAGTTGGTCTTTCCAACAAAAGTTGTGCTTGTCCCAGGCAAGCTGATCCACTTGCTAAATTTTATCCATAACGTTGCTGAGAAAGATGCCTACAGGGCACCATCCCAGGCACATGAAAGACCACTTTAGATGCCTTTTGGAAACAAGTTATTAGAATATGTTTTATAGGGGTGGTGCCGATATTCCTATCAAAGTAGCACATATAATATTATCTTTAAGAAAATAAAGGTTATCCAAAATTATTAATCAATTTAAAAATTAACTATTTTAATAATTTTTTTCTCCTTTCCTTAAGACCATTTTTTTTTACTTTTTCTTCTCTTTCTTCCTCTTTCTCTCCTCTCTCTCTCCCTTTCTCCCTCTCTTCTGTTCTTTATTAAGATGGGCCCTTGTAATCCTTAGGCTCAATTGACCCTCCTTCCTCAGCTTCCTGAATGATTGGAATTATAGGAATATACCACTGTATCAAGCTGAAACTTATTTTTCTGTTCTGTTTGTATTTCATCAGTATGACAAATACCTGAGAGAGAAAAATCTGAAAGGAGCAAAGACTGAGTTTTAGCTTATGGTTACACAGGTTCCAGTCATCTTGAGTCAGGTGTATTGTCTTGAGGGTTTATTGTAAGGCAGAGTATCATGGCAGAAGGGTGAAGTCAGCAGAGCTGCTCATCCTATAGTGGCCAGAAAACAGAGCCAAGAAGGAACAAGATAACCTTCCCAGGTGCAGGCCAGTAACTTACATTCTCCAGGTCTCAAGTAAAATGTCTTGGTATAGTTGATGACACATCTTGCTTTAAAAGTTTCCCACTAAGCATTTCTAAGTATCTGCATTGATCAGTTTGTAGTTCTGGGCACTAAAGGAGATAAATAGGAAAATTCATACCTACAACCCAGGCCTTTGTGATCTAAGAGGGAAGATGGAGTACACAGTGATGATTGGCACAAAATACCACAGGAACATAAGCAACAGAGAGATATAGATATATATAAGCTTGATATAGATTTCACAGAAAAAAAATCAGTAGCTACCGGGGCTAGGGAACCTCGGGAAGATGTGAGGAGTAGAGATGAGAGTGGGAATGTCTCCAGGGGTAAGACACTCAGGTGTTAGGAACGTGTACAGGAGAGTTGCAACAAGTTCTTGGGATGTAGAACATACAGTACAGCTGGATCCTGGGATGTGAAGGGACAAAACCAGAGACACACTTAGAGATGGGAGAGAGCACGTTCAAGAGATGGAAAGACACTCCTGAGCAAGAAAGGGACACAATGTCAAACGCACTCTCAGAAGATAATTGCCATTACTTGTAGGGCAGATTAGGAAGAGAGAGATTAAAAACAGGGAAAATGGAAATGTCATGATAAGGAAAGAAATAGGAGTCCGGGGTTAGGGCAGGTGTATTTGCAATGAAAGTCAGTATATTTGTTCAGACTTTCCGACCAAACAGATGGGAGAGACGTACTCAAATCAAAAGACTCTAGTGCGCCGAGGAAAACACTGAGACTAATCTGCTTTGCAGGTTTGCCTCATTCTAGGAAAGCACCTGGTCTTGTAGGTGTCACCACTGTTTGCCAAATGAACCTAATCCAGCCCTTTCGGGAAATGCTTTCCTCACACTGAAGAATTGCAGTTTTCTTCCTTTAGCACCGATGCTGTCTCTTGAGCAGTTACAAACGCCCTGACATTGGTTTTGTGGCTGTGAACTCACAGTTGTCACTGAAAGACAACGTTCTGAGATGTAGGAACAAATAACAGTCAGAAAACAATGTTCACTCCATGGTGTTCCAGATCTAGGGGGCGTGATACAAGAGAAAGATGAGAAAGCGGTGCTTTAATTAAAATAGTAGATGGCACTTTTAAAATAGAATATCAAATACTTAACAATGAAAATGTACTGTTCAAAATTGGAAATGATGATGACAGTTGTTATAACTGGTCCCATGAACAACAACATGATATACTAGCTAAAAGTGTAAATCTTCTCAGAGTATGGTTTGTGTTAATTTTTGCTGAGTTTGTAAATTGGTTATGGCTATAAACCAGGCCCTCAGAATAGAAAAACTCCATATAGAGGAAAATTTACTTTAAAAACTTCCAAAGGAGTCACTTAGAAGAGCATTTAGCTTGATATGAAATTATAAAGGCTATTGTTTGCCAAAATGCATACCCTTTTCCTCCTAGATAAACAGGTAAACTACATTTCCCAGCCTTCCCAGGGCTAGTTAGATTCCACTTGACTTCAACCCAGGATAAAACTATCAGAGATGATGTTATTCACTGGACAGCCTTAAAAATCTTCTGATTGCTTGCTCTTCATTACTTTCTGATAAAGTGAAATGTCAAAGCATCCCAAAGTCCCCACACTGGCGGAGACAGTGAAAGAAAAATCCTGTGTGAAGCTGTTTTCCCATCAACCCTTGCTGGACTGTGATGAGAAGAACACTTCCAAAAGTCATTATGTGGCCAGTCACTGAGACTTGAGAACTGTGTGTTGCAGCAATTAGCCTACCCTGCCTGATAAAATTTTAGGCTTTATAGTCAGACAGAATGAGGTCTGTGTCTCAGCTCTGTAACTTAACTAACTCCAAACAAATGACAAGTGACTTCATCTCTTGGAGCCCCATTTTCCCTATAAATGAAATAGGGAAAATAGATGTGCTGTGATTATAAAATACAATATATATAATTTTTGCACAGTGCCTGGCAGTAGAGATGATATGATAGAAGGTAGCTATTAATATCTCAGCAGAGAGGAAATAATTTGTATGGAGTTATTAGCCAGCCTGGAAATAGTATTGGAAAGTGGAATGAGAAGCCAGCTTTGGAAGAAATAGTCATCTCAAGCATTCCCTGAAAAAGATAACTATAATTTTATCATCTGTTATAAAACCGATACTTCTAATTACAAGAACTTCTAGTTATTCTTAGAGAATGATAAGGAAATCTAAGATAAGAGTTGGGATTCAAATTCCTATTCTGGGATACCCATCTTTGATCATGACTAAATGACTGACAGAATTCGCTCTCTTATTATAAGCCATAAAACCAGACAAAACATGTGCAGCAATTGTTGCCAGGACTGTATAACAAACTTCCCAGTTTGTAGGAAGCTCTTTCATATTCAACAGAAGGAAATCACATGATTTCAGCTTTATTGTGACTCAGTATTTCTCTCTAAGGTGCTTTCTGAACTTACATATCCTAACTGGAAGTTCATTGGGCAGAGGATGGAAAGAGAAGAATTTTCCAGGAAAGACACTGGAGAAAGTGTAGATGCAAAAAGCAGGACACCCAGATGCTACATGAGCGTGTCCCTGGGGACCTGAATGAAGCACTGGGCAGTGTGTGATCTGGGCAAAGCTCAGGGAGACTAACCCTAAAGTGGCTGCAGGGGATTGACTTCTCAGTGACTTTTTCAGGGGATGTAAAGTGAGAAGGGACTTTGGAGTCCCAGACAGTCAGCATAAAATAAAGAGACTTCCGTTAATATCTTGGACATTTAGTTAAGACCCTGAGAACCACACTGTCAAGCAAAGGACATGCCATAGGACATGAAGGGGAAAATAACCCATAAATCCTCTCTAATAAAATCCCAAATCCCAAGTTTCTCAGACTAAAAACTGAATCTGATGATCATATATTGTAGAGTGTTTACTCTGTAGACTGCAGGGTGTCTAGCTGCACTTCTGGATTCTACTTGCTATATAGCCCTATTATTTTCCAGATGTGTGAACTGAAAATTATCCTCATAGGCTCCATTGTGCAATGGGTAGCACAGTGGATTTCTAAAAGTATCCCCATATATTATCAAATGCTTCTTTGTGGTCCCATCATCAAGTACCCACATTCTAGGATCTAAGTAATGTACCATAAATCAATGGCCATTCTAATCAAAACTCAACATCCTTTAAATACATAATCTACAAACCAGGTAACACCCACAATATCTAGCATAAATTTTTAAAACTACTACACTTGCAAACAACCAATATGATCTAAAAGTAAATTTGAAGAGTAGTCAGTAAAAGTAGTTCCCCAGGACGATGCAGGTATTGGAAATATCAGAGAAACACTCTTAAAACCCTATTATAAGCATGTGGAAAGATTTAAAGGAAATAGTAGCAGGAATGAGTGACAAAATATAGACTATCATAGGAAATATTAGGACTATAAAAACAAACCAAGTGGAACTCTAAAAACTAACTACTGGACTCTATGAATATAAAACCTCACTGGATATGTGTAAGAACAAATAAAACAACAAAACAATAGCATCAAAGATCTTGAAAATGGATCAGCAAAAACAAGCCAAACTGAAGAAAAGAAATAAAAATCTATTTGAAAAAGGAATGGCACCTATGTATTATATGATGCAGTATGTTTAGCACCCAAAGGTTTAGCAGACATGTAATGAAAATTTCACAAGGAGAAAACAAAGAGGTCAAGGCTTTGAAATACCTAAAGAAATTGCCCTACATTTGGTGATAAATACCACAGACCCAAGAAGCTGAGAGACAAATCCAAAACAGTACAAATATACAGATGATTATACCATCTACATCCATGATAGTAAAGACATGTAAGCCAAATGTTTCTCCAAAAAGCAAAATTACCACACATGAGGCAGAACAAGAATGTTCCGTGTGTGTGTGTGTGTGTGTGTGTGTGTGTGTGTGTGTGTGTGTGTTCATGTGTGTGCAGGTATGCATGCATATATGTTAGTGTGGAGCTCCCAGTACAATCTTAGGTGTCATGGTGTCATACCCTAGGCCAGATCCATCTTTTTTTTTTTTTTAATGTGGGGTCTCTCACTGACCTGGAACTTGCCATGTAAGCTATTCTGACTCAGCAGCAGCAAAGATTCACTTGTCTCTGCCTCCATAGTAGTGGGATTACAAGCATGTGCCACTCATGTCTTGTTTCTTTACATGGGTTTTTGGGGACAAAACTCAGGTCCTCCTGCTTGCAGGACAAGACTGACAAGATTGAGCTAGCTCCCTGGCTTTCCAAATGCATCTTACTTCTCACTAAAAACAAAGTTTACACAACTGTGAGACAGGACATGTAAGGTTTTAATGAAAACATTTTAAGATGAGTATTGGTCAATAGAGGACACTAGCTCCCGAAAAGCAGGAAGTAAGTTAAATATGCTTTTGGTCTGTCCCAGCTTCTCGGCCAGAGACAGAGAAAACAAGCAGAGTTCAGTTTTTTAGTTGAGAAGATGTAGCTCAGAGTCTAAGAAAAACAAGGCAGCTAATGTCTGTATAAGAGTACCAGAAAGGGAAAGTCTGAACAGACTGCTGGACATCTTGACAGCATCTCTATCAAGTATTTAGCAAATTCTTATGAAAAAAATTGAGTCCAGGGAACAAATGAACAACACCCAGTGGCTCCACAGAACAGTAATCAGTGCCTACTGTCATATCCTCAGCCAGAGGAAAGAACAAACTTTAGCCACTTGGCCCTAGATACATCATTCAGAGACAGGTATAGTTTAGCAATAGAGAATAATCCCACCACCTTAAGTGATGCTCTGGTTATACTTAGAAAATTGAAAAGGCAAGACCCCAAATGTCAAAACTGTTTCCAACAATTGTAACGGCACCCCAGAATAAAGTACAAAAATATCCACCACCCAAGATGAAATTCACAATATCTGATCAGAATTTGCCAGGAGCCAGAATATGCAGCCCATAATGAAGAGGAGGATAAATCAATAGAAACCAATGTAGAGCTGACACCAAACCAGTGGACCTGGTGGGAGGGGGGGAGGAACTGGGAAAAGTTGAGGGAGGAGAAACTATAATCAACATATATTGCATTGAGAAAATTATCTATTTTCAATAATAGGGAAAAAAGAAGAAAAAAAACAAAAATCACAAGTGTGACTGTCTGCCCTATGTCCAACACTTCAAGATGTTGAGAGTAAGACTCAGAAGGCGAGACGCATGGGCAGTAGACTTTGGAATAGGTAGACAGCATGTGATGGCTGAGAGGAAGAGAATACTGGGTGGGAGAGGTACATATTAGGTGTTAGGAAAGAAAGGTTTATTAAACTTGGAGAAACAGAGGTGAAAATACACAAAATGAATCATGAAAAGAAAGTTAATTTAGAAAGCAAGACTATCCATGAGCTCTAGGCCAAATTCAATTGGCTGGATATTTATGCATTAGAGTCACTGAATCAGAGGAAAGTGATATGATTTGGAGATAGAATGACCAAAAGCTAACTTGATGAAAATCGTAACTCCAGAATTCAAAGACCCCCCCAACAAACCCAAAGCACAGGAAAAAATAACTTAACTGCTAAAATACAGTTGCCAAATTTGTCAGAGCCAGGAATAAAGACAAAAGCTTAAGAGCACCCAGGAATGGGGCGATATGTAGAAAAAGAAAAGAAAAAAACGTAAAGATGAAGGCAGATTCCACATCAGAAACAAAAGATGCAAGAAGATGATGAGCAGCTTCTTTATAACAGAGAGAAAAAGGATCTGTCACTCTATAATTCTGTACGCAGCAAAAGTATGTTCCAAACATGAAAGTAAAACAAAGATATTTTTTCATGTGTAAAAAAAGCTGAAAGTGTTTATCACAGACCTGCACTGCAAGAAACGTTAAAAGAAATCCTTCAGGCAGAATGGAAAAGATCTCATGCAGAAATATGGATCTAGATAAAGAAATGGAAAGTACTAGAAATGGTAGCTCCTTGGAAAATACATAAGATTCTATCCTCATTTAAATCCCTCTAAAAAGAATTTTGCTATCTTAATAAAAACTAATGGCAATGTACTTGGGGGCTTAAGGCATATATAAATAAAAAGTATCATAAGGATAATCCAAAGCCTAGAATGGGGAAATGGAAATTATTATTGTAAGATTATCATATTATATGGGCAGTTAAATTGATTCCAAATAGACTTTACTAAGTTAAGGGTACATAGTTAAATTCTAGGTCAATATCCTCAGAAAATATAAACATACATAGTTCAAAAGACAATAAGAAATATAATGATACAAAAAAATTCAATTAACACAAATCATAACTGCCACTTCCTTCTTATTTGTACAAGTTTATTTCTTATTTGTACAAGTTTTTAAACTTCTGTTTACTTCAGTTTCTTGATCTCTAATTTAATACATTTTAATATTGTTATTCTCATTAAGATGTATCTTAAATGCCTGGAGGGAAGAGACAATATATTTGTTAATTTTTATATTACTATAATGGAATACTCAGTTCTCTTCAATAGTAACTACTTTTCAAAACTCTGAAGTCAAGCTTAGGTAGATCTCTTAGGGACCCCAACACAGAGACCAGTGAGTGTTAGGGACCCCAGCACAGAAACCAGTAAGCGTTTTGTTTTGTTTTGTTTTGTTTTCATTTTCTTTCCATTCTTTAGATGTGAGGTACATGGAATACAAAAGAATCCTACCTAAAAAGAACACTCTGATAACTGAGTGTAGTCATTTGATATCTAGACAGTATGTGACAGCACATGTCCTACTTGGTCCCCAAATAATGTAGTCTCTTCTTGTAAGCTCATGGACTGACCACCAGATGGCAGAAGATGTGTGGTCAATTGGATGGACAAAGACAAGCAAATTGGAAGAAGACATGGATCCCAGACCCCGGGAAAGAGAGTAATATTTGGTTGGACTCATCCTACAAATGCAATACAAGTCATTAGCTAGAAAGATGCTAATGCTTATGATCTCTCTGCTTCTTAGAAGCCACAGTCCACAAGTCCATGGAGAGGTTTGGTCCAGCACAGATTCACATCACACAGATCTCAGATGCCTACAGCAGGACAAAATTAATATGGCTCTAAATTCAACTGACTCAGATTCAAGGGCAGTAATGAAGAATAACAGAAGTATATCATGGTACAATTAACTATTTAAATCTATGTGTCCATAAATATAAATATGTATATATATAATTATATATATATCATATAATATGAAAAATATATAATATTTTTATAGGGTAGAGAAAGAACTGCCTTTTTCCAAAAGAATTCCAGCTCATAAATACAGATGTGATAATAAACTCAAAAGTCACCACTTGAAACCACAATAGTAATAATTGATAAAGGTAAGAATAAAAACAAATATGAAAACAACGAGAAAGGTTGTGGGAGAACAGGACAGCCACAGTCTCAGTCTCTTGATTACTTATGCATTTCATCATAGTAAGAAAACTGATGGACCACATCCTGGGCAAAAGTTCAAATTGAACTCTACTAGTAAGAGCACAAACTGGCCTAGTATGTCTCTTAATTAAATATACCTTAATAGGATGATGGTGTGCAACATGAGCTCTCCAATATTTCTGAGAAAAATATAAACCCAAAGATAAGTAAATCACTAGACAAACCCAATATAAAGTCAACCTGCAAGGCAATTAGTGGTGTTTTCAAAGGATATGAAAGAGGTGAAAAACTGCAAGTGAATGTGATGTATGATTTGTGAAATAACCTGGGTTTCACACCTCTTTGGGTGTGGGTGTGTATGATGTATGTGGGTATGTGGTGTGTGTATATGTGTTCATGTGTGTAATGTAAGCACTCATATCACATATATAGAGATGGACAATGTCAAGGTTGGTCTTTACCTCCCACCTCATTTGTGACAAAGTCTCTTATCTAATGTTACAGATTTCAAAATGGCTGGTCCACAAGCTCTGGAGGATTTTCCTGTCTCAGCATCCTATGAGAGTACTGGAACACAGATGTGTGCTTCTAGGTCTGGCTTTACAAGACTTGTGGGGATCCATAGTCAAGTCTTCATGCTTTTGAAACAAGGGTTTTATCTGCTGAACGAGCTCTGCAGGTTTTCCTTTCTATGTCAACTTCTAAATGTCTATAGAAGGCATTGTTGGGACAACTGTGAAATTTTTATTGAGGCTATGCGTTATTTTTGTGTTTGTGTTAATGTGTTGGTTATGATATTATTATTTGGCTATGTTGAAATGTGTCAGTCAACATCTTAGAAGACAAGCGAACATCTCCAGCTAATTCTCAAGTGATTCAAACATGGGGAAAAGCCGGGTGGTGGTAGTGCAAGCCTTTAATCCCAGCACTCAGGAGGCATAGGCAGGTGAATCTCTGTGAGTTCAAGGCCAGCCTGGCCTACAGAGTGAGTTCCAGGAAAGGCGCAAAGCTACACAGAGAAACCCTGTCTCAAAAAATCAAAAATGAAAAAACCAAATAAATAAATAAATAAAGGATCAAACACAGGGACAATTATATGTTCCTCTGCTATGTACAACACAAAGAAATGCTTAGGATCTCTTTTGGAGCTTAAGCACCACAGCTTGTGGGTCTCCAGGGAGCTGCTCTTAGGCTGAATGACAACAGAGAGGCCATGTAAGCACAAAAGTCACGAAATGCTAAGGGCTAACCCTAAATGATGGGCTTATTGGGTCCTCATTGTTCTTCTTTTGGATACTTCTTTCTAGGAGGTTGAACTTTACTTGGGGTGTTTTTCTGCTTTTGGTGGGGAAATCTTATTTAATAGTAGCATATCTGTTCTAATGGTGATCCATTACACTAGGGGAGGGGAGAGTGAGAAACACATCAGACATGAATATTGATGGAAGCTTCAGTAAATCACTGAGGAAAAAGCAAACCACCCAGACCTAACTGTGTTGTCACAGGAAGGTACTCTGTATCAGGCAGGTGTCAGAGTTGGGTAGAAGTTTATACATCTCCATCTCTACTCCTCCAATTATGCATGTTTTCTGATAATCTCTGGATTACAGAAGTAACTCAGGCTGGAGGGAAGAACCATTTCCTTTGCACACAGGCAAGGCTGCAGGGTTGCCTTTCCAGTCTAAACCTTAGAAGTGTCTATCAGCACATCTGTGTCCCTGGGTCTGGCTGCAGGTCCATTTGTAAGTCCACATGCAGGCTTCATGGGACAACAGCATGTATGGTTCCTGGAATTTAGTCTCCACCTGGAACGGAAGTGGGTTATCACATCCACCTCTGAGAAAGGTCGGACTTCAGAGCTGCTCTCAGCACCCAAGCTGTTCTCCCATATGTTAGCATACTTTGCTGCTTTGCAGGGCTCAACAGAGTCTGCTATGGTTTTGGTTTGGTTTGGTTTGGTTTCTTTTTTTGTGAGAAACTGAGTATGGAGGTGTTTGTGTCCACTGAAATACATTTTTCTAAAGAACACACTCATAGAAAATGGGATGTCTGGTGTCCTCTCAATCCCTGTATTTGCTATGCTTCCTCCTCAACCATGTTAAACGTGGAACACACAGAAGGACTTGTCAGATTTCAAAAGAAACAGCACATCTGACGTGGACCTGCCAGGGGTTCACTGTCCTTATGGTCTTCTGCTTATGCAAATTGTTTGGCACTATGCTATTTGTACATAATGCGACTGCATCCTTTCCTCCTAGTGAATCTTAATGCAGGAAAGGAGAGCACAAACCTCAAATACTTCAAAGCATTCAAGAAATGTTGCTGATGTCTCTGTATTTTGTTGTTTTATCTCTAAAATAGGGATAACTTCCTCAGTGGGTGTGTGAAAATTAGATGAGAATGTGCCATCCCGGCTTGATCATGAACTCCTAAAAAGTAGAGACTCCACATTTACCTTGCTGTTACTTTACTAGGACTTGAAATGGACATTTAACTGACTGTCATATCTGAATGTAAATAATACTCATTTAAACGACACCTAAACAAAAACAATCTCCTATTCCCATATACATTGTCTGCTACAGAACAGAAAGGCTAATCCATTTTCTTGTGTTTGCTGGTATTGTTTGTTTGTTTGTTTGTTTGTTTTTCTTAATCTGAATGGCAAGAATTGTTAGATTTAGGAACAGTTTAAGCATAGCCCTTTATTAGGGAAAGAGGATGCAGCTCAGCTGGTAGGGTGCCTTCCTAACATGCATAAAGCCCCCAAGCTCAGTCTCCAGTACTACATAAACCACTACACATAGTGGCACATGCATGTAATCCCACCACTCAGGAAGGAGAGACAGAAGGATCAAGAGTTCAAGTCATCTTTCACTATATAGGATATTTGAGGCCAGCCTGAAGCTACATGTGACCTTTTCTCAAAAAAAAAAAATAGTATATTGTTGTATTCTAACTAGAAGGTTAAGGTGAAAAGAATAATAAAAATATTGTTCAAATATTTTACATATTCAGGCAGTTATTGGAAGTTACTGGGGTCACTAAAGGAAAGAGGACATAGTAACCAGAAGGTACTCTACATGCTTCTGGAGGTAAAAAATGCATCAATATTCCTACCTGGCTATGAAACCTATGATCAACAATAACACCTACCAGACAACATATGTCCACCTGTACAGTAGTGACACTATTACAAACAACTCTTCTCTGATTGGGACATGAGGCCCACTGCAAAGAGATAATTACGTTCTTGATACTGTAAACGCAGAAAAAAGAAGAAACATGGCTGGGGATATCTTAGGCCCTAAAGGCAAACCTGTCAGTGTTGTCTAGTGAGATTGTCATGGCAGCAAACTACCTTCTAAATATTTATGTTCATAGACAAATAATAGAAATACTTTTCTAATCCTTAATAAGAGATGCCTCTCTTTTCAATAAATGGCAGTTAGATACAGAGATCCATAGTGGATCAAGGTTCCAAAAATATGTTATATTTGAGTACTCAACCCTAAAAAGATGCTTTTGCCACCACCTCTTGGATTCAAGGATCATTGCTGCATGGGAGGGAGAACCAGAAGCAAAGGAAAAGGTCTATGAAATGTTGACTTCCGGGAACAGCATAGACAATATATTCATGACTGCACAGCACCTTGGATGCCTGCAATGTGCCTATATAAAATTGTGCCCATTAGTAGCAAGTTATGGGTTGGAAACAGGACCATGGAACGCTACTACTCCCTGATGAAATGTTGGCTACTAATGAATTCTGAAGAAGGGGTAGTCATTGTTTGCAATTGTGTACCCACCGAGGTACCACCAGGCTCCAATGGATAGTTCTAAATCCATGGTCACACAGATGACCCTGGTTAAATTCAGTGGGTCAAAAAGAAAAAAGAAATGAATGCTTGAATGGAAATTATAGGGAAGGGGAGTTAATAAGGGTGAAAGGGGGGTTAGAGAGGGTAGGAGGTTACAGTTCTCAGAATGCACTTGATACATGTGTGAAATTGTCAAGCACATCCAATGCACATTTTAAACTACATTACAGTATTCTAAATAGATGGTTAAGGTGAACAGAATTAAAAATGTTACTCAAATATTTTATGTGTTCAGATATAGTTAGACTTTTTCCATGGAGAGTCAGATAATAAATATTTGAACTTTATGAGTCATGTTGGCAGAATCACTCTACCTCAGGATCCAGCCGTACTACTCCTGGGCACATACCCAAACAACACTCCAGCCAACACCAGGACACTTGCCCCACCCTCTTCATAGCAGCTGTATTTGTAGTAGCCAGGAACTAGAAACAACCTAGATGTCCCTCAACCAAAGGATAGTTAAAGAAAAGTGGTACTTTTACACAATGGAGTGCCATTCAACTTTTTAAAAAATCATGAAATTTGTAGGCAAATGAATGGAACTAGAAAAAAGTCATTCAGAGTGAAGTAACTCAGACTCAGAAAGACAAACATGGTATGTACCCATTTATAAGTGGATATTAGCTGTTAAATAGAGGATAATCATGCTAAGATCCACAGACCCAGGGAGGCTAAGTAACAAAGAGGACTCAAGGGAGAACACACAGATCTCTCTGGGGAGGGGAAACAGATTTTGTGGGTGGACTGGGGGCAGTGCAGTGCAGATTGGAACAGGAGGGATTGGGTAGGGGGAGAGAGTACTGGGGGAGACAACTGGAAATGGGGGAGGCATTTTGGGGGCAAGGTAGAAACCTAATGCAATGGAAACTCCCAGGAGCCCACAGGGGTGACCCTAGCGAAGATTCCTAGTAATGGGTAATATGGAACCTGAACCGGCCGTCTAATGTAACCAAACCCGTGTCTAGCAAAATCATCATCAAAAAGGCTTCATGCAGCAACTGCTGGGAGCAGATGCAGAGACTCAAGGCAAATTATTAGACAGAACTCAGGGAATCCTGCAGGAAAGAGCAAGGAAGGATTGTAGGAGCCTGAGGGGTCAAGACACTACAAGAAAACAGCCCACAGAATGAACTAACCAGGGCCCATAGGCGCTCACAGACTGAACCAACAGTCAGGGAGCCTACATGAGTCTGACCTACATCCTCTGCGTATATGTTATGGCTGTGTAGCTTGTGGTTCCTGTGGTACTACTAACAGTGGGAGCAGGAGCTGTCTCTGACTCTTTTGCCTGCTTTGGGAACTGTTTTCCTCCTGCTGGCTTGCCTTGTCCAGCCTTAATATGAGGACATGTGCCTAGTTTTATTATAACTTGATATGCCATGTTTGATTGATATCCTAGAAGGCCTGCCCTTTTCTGAAGAGAAAGGAGGAAGAGTGTATCTGGGGGAGAAGGAATGGAGCGGGGAAGGAAAGTGGTGAGGGGAAACCTCAGTTGGGATGTAACACATGAAAGAAAAGAAAAAAGAAGAAAAATGTGTCATATGGGTTCTGTCATAACTATTCACTGTGATGACTGTACAGTGAAAATATCTATAGATGGGGTCCGCAAAATGGCTCATTGGTCAAGGACACTTGCTGCCAAGCCTAATGATTTGAGTTCAGTCTCCAGAACCTGTATGATACAAAGAAATAACCAACTTCCCAAGCTGTCTTTTGACCTCCATGTATTTGCTGTGGCATGACTGTGTCTGTACACACACACACACACACACACACACACACACACACACATCATCACACAAATATAAATATATGATAAATAAATATAAAAGGAAAGAATATAGCCATAGATAATAGATAAATCACGCACATAGCGTTTCTATAAGACATTATTTACAGTCAACAAATATCAAATTTTATAGACTTCATATGGCTTAAAATATTCATTTTCAATTTTTGTTTTAAATATAGAAAATTACTAAGACTGCATGAGTCAGATAAAATGTAAATTTAACCTAAGTGGAATTTAATTTCTAAATACTTACATTAAATGATATTGAAGTAAAAGTCAGGTTTTTTTACTTATTTGTTTTGATGTGTATGAGTTCTTTGCTTGTATGTCTCTTTGTGTTCCACATGTGCCTGTAGAGGCCAGAAAAAAGGATTAGATCCCCTGGGACTGAAATTACAGACAATTATGATCTGCAATGTAGGTGCTGGGAATCAAAGCCAGTGCTCTTAATTGCTGAACCATATCTCCAGTCCCTCAAAGTCAATTAAAAAAAAAAAAAGATTAGCCGGGCGGTGGTGGCACACGCCTTTAATCCCAACGCTTGGAGGCAGAGACAGGTGGATCTCTGTGAGTTCCAGGCCAGCCTGGGCTACCAAGTGAGTTCCAGGAAAAGGCGCAAAGCTACACAGAGAAACCCTGTCTCGAAAAACCAAAAAAAACAAACAAAAAGAAAAGGTTGAGGCAAACTTCATGTGCTTCTTTAAAAGGCAGTCCTTCTTCAGTAATTTGTCTTTCATTGTTCCCTAAAAACAGGAGAAAATTCTAAATCTATCAGTAAGCTGTAAAAATTATTTTCAGTGTGTGTGAGTTAAGGCCATTCAACTGGACATGTATGAAATAGTCTTAATGGCTTGAAGACACATACCACTTAAGATGACATTTTTATATAAAATTCCATGTAAGAGCCCAGTCATTTTTATAGCAAGCCTCCTCACCTGTACAACTTCAGAGTACTATGCATGTTCTTTTAAAATTTTGGACTTTATCCCACGTATAATGGACAAGGGCTTAAGAGGGGAAATCAGTTAAGTCGAATGAAACTAAACATCCCCGTAGGAACTATTATAGAATTCTTTAAGCAAAGCCCAGATGGTGAGATGGTCTGCATAAGAAACACTGAGAGCTTGTGAAATTAGAGTCTTCAGAACACAAGCCTTTGCTTTTGATCTGTGTGCCTGACAACTTTCTCATGATAAGTGGGTAAAAGCATGGACACTTACTTGCCCAAGCATCTAACTAGGAATGCAGTTAAATACCATTGTAGCTCCGTGGTCAAAATTTCCATGGCTTTCTCCACCACACCAAGGTGGGATGTAATGCCCCTTATCAATGCATTTAATGAACACACAAACATGATTACCTCTGTTTTCTGCCCATGAGGGTCATCACCACCTGTTTTTCTTCAGAGCACTCTCTCAGCACTTGAATATGAATCCGGTTGCTTATGTCACCCATATGTGTCTCAAAATAAACTATCTTTTTATTTTCTTTTAAAGCAGACCTATTGTTTTACTTAAATGAAAGTGTCATAGTTGTCTAGGCCAGAGGTGTGGCTGTGAGCAGATCAATGACAAAAGAGTTTAAGAGAACTAGAAAGATGTCTGGTGGGTTAGAGTGCTCGCTATATAAGTGTGAGGAGCCAAGTTCAAATCCCCAGCTCCCACATAAAAAGCCAGGCATGACTACACTTAGTACTATTGGGGAGAGGCAGGAGGATTGCTAGAAGTTGCTGACCACCAACCTAGCCAAAAGAACGGTGAGTTCCAGGTTCAGTGCAAGATTTTGTCTCATGGGAGTAAGTCAGAGAATGATACAGAAGGACACCTGACTTTTTCCTCTGACTGCTGAACATATGTGGTTCATGGACACACATGCATAGGCACATGGACCTTCACACACACAGATAAGCACACAGAGAGACAGACAGACATATTGAAGAGACACAGAGTGGAAAAGCTAATCTATTTTGAAGTGAACCTGTAAAAATTCAGACAAGGAAAAGAGGACTCTAAATTTTATTTCAGAGGCTGAAGATATGGCTCAAAGTTCAAGGACATTCCGTGACCTTAGGGAGGACCTGAGTTCCATTCCCAGGACCTTCATCAAGCTGCTCATAGTTGTCTCATAACTCCAGCTCTAGGGAATTCAACCCCTGTGGGTTCTGCAGGCCCCTGCACTCATGCTCACATGCACACACATACACACACACACACACACACACACACACACGCACACACACACACACACACACACACACATAATTAAAATACATCTTTAAAATTAATTTTAGCAATTAAATAGGTAAAATTGCCATATTCTGGGAAAGTAAGACTGGGAGGAAGTGGGTTTTGAGTGGGAACAGGTCAAGCATTCTATTTTGCTTATGAATTTGTCCCTTGGTGCCCACTGGACATTGGTCCCAGCATTCCTATAGACCCTAAACTCTGTATAGTTTTCTATATCAATATGCATCTGCCCTCCAATTGGAAACCAAACTCAGGAGATGAGGATGTTTCTAGGATGGAAGTCAAGTTTAGTCAAAAGCCAGCAAGCTGATGAAACAGAGAGAGCTGTTAGTCCTTGCATGTCTTTGTCATCGAGGGCTAGCATGTGTGTTCTTTCCCCTGGTCAGAACATTGCAACCAGCCTGGGGCTAGTTCCTGTAAACTTTCAGATAAATATATTACTTTCTTTAAACTAAGCACATTTTACACACTCTTACATAGTCTGAAGGTCACGGATATCCCGGCTTTAGCAAATGTAAAGAACAACTATTCAGCAGCTAAGTTCTTAAGAACTGAGAATTGAAAATTGAAGAGAAGTAACTCTGAAAAAGACAACTCATAAAGGAGTGGCCACTGTCATACAGATGCCCACGTTCCTGCATAAAATGATGTAATATTTGCTTATAGTCTATACATATAGACTCATATGCCTTAAATGATGTGTAGATTACTAAAACACCAAATGAAACAATAAAATAGTAACAATGAAAATAGTTGGTGAACAGGAAAGATTTTCAATTTTTAAAAAAATCTTACTTGCATAGCCCACATATATGTGAGAACAACTATATTAAATTTGAGGCACTGTACTAGTTTCTTGGAGCTATTATGACAAATGGCCACAAACCATTTAACTTCAAGCAATGAAAGTTTATTCTCCACAGTACCAGAGACCAGAAGCTCACAATCAAAGTATGGGCATGGTAGTGGATTCTAATTGTTTCATTCTAGCCCTTCATCTGTTGAAACCTGAAGAGAATTCTTCAATTAAGAGAAAAAAACGTATAATGATTAAGAACAGGAAAGTTCTGCATACAGAAAATGGAGGTACACAGGTTAGCCTCTCCTCAAACACCTGCCTCTTTTGCTTAAGGGTTTTGTGTTCTGTTTTGTTTTGTTTTTGTTTGTTTGTTTAGCTAATCATTTTTAAGAACTGTAGACATGGGAGAAGTTTGAAACACAGAAGTTTTGCATATATATATGTATATATATGTTGCACAATCATATATATACATATATAATCTTAAGAATATATATATATATATATATAAATCTTCACTTACCAGTTATCTGAAGCCTGGCAAAATCACAGGAGACTTACCCAATGAGAACTTCTGAGAGCTCTATGTATCAAAACTTGTTCTTTCTTACATATGTTTCCTGGTCAGCTTCTCATAACTGCCTTGGCCACAACCTCCTTCTGCTTCAGATGACGTCTAACTTTGAATTCTAAGCTACCTCAGAGAAGTATTCCTGCCCTTCACATATACATGAAATAGACATACTTTTGTACACTTCTAATTTCCTCTTTTTAACTTATCTGTGTTACAAGAATCCCAACTAAGAGCTTAAAATAATTGTCAACCAAACATAAACTCAGCCTACTAGAGAACAAGAAAACTTAAATTTATTTGTGGATGATTAGGATTGTAACCAGAGGAAACACAAATTTAAGCAACCTTGAAAATAAGTTCCAAATTTTCACAAAATGAAAGCTGTGTTTGTAACTTTAAACTTCGAGGAAGGTTGAAAATGATATAATTTCTTTTTTTCTTTTTTTTTTTTTTTTTTTTTGGTTTTTCGAGACAGGGTTTCTCTGTGTAGCTTTGCGCCTTTCCTGGGACTCACTTGGTAGCCCAGGCTGGCCTCGAACTCACAGAGATCCGCCTGGCTCTGCCTCCCGAGTGCTGGGATTAAAGGCGTGTGCCACCACCGCCCGGCAGTATATTTTTTTTGTTTATTTGTTTGTTTGTTTTTCGAGACAGGATTTCTCTGTGTAGCTTTGCGCCTTTCCTGGAACTCACTTGGTAGCCCAGGCTGGCCTCGAACTCACAGAGATCCGCCTGCCTCTGCCTCCCGAGTGCTGGGATTAAAGGCGTGCGCCACCACCGCCCGGCTGAAAATGATATAATTTCTTATCAGGTGTTTTGAATAATGTTGGCCAAAATTAAGCTATCTTGAAAGAAAAGGAGTGAGGTTGTCTTAGTCTCTGGGTAATTTGGAAGAAGGTATCTACTGTGTGAAAGGTCAGCAAAGGTTAACACATCTGGATAAGCTGATCTACAGTCTTGTTAAAGCTTTATCTGCTGGTTAGTATGACTTCTGGTTAGCAATGACCTCATGCCTCTGTTTTAACCTCCTTCACCAAAGTGACTCCATTTTGTTTGGTTTTTCCTTGACAAAGCAAAAAGAAAAATGTATTTTTTCCTCTATTACAATACCTCGGATTTAATTCTAGATGCTGCTACTTATGACTGAGAAGTTTTAGACAAATTTCACCTCAGCATGTGATCAATCATTTAGGTCAGCCATGAGAGTCTAACACTAATGGCTTGGAGGTGGGTGATATTCCACAGGCTAATGGTGTATTCCTCTACCCCAAACAGTAGTCACACAGTTGGCATCTCTCCAGCTAGCTGCACTTCTGACTACATTGTTGTAAAGTAAGAGACTCCTCAAACCTCCCCAGTTCTGAGAATATACTCAAACAATTCACAGAACTCAGGAAAGCATCATATTACAGTGTTAGTCGAGCAAAACATAGAAATAAGAATTATCTATGATAACGATAAGAGGAACTATCTGGAAGGGTGTCCAGTGTGAACCTTCTGTGACATCTCACTATAGGATCAGAACACAGAAGCCTTATCCAAATTTCAATGTCCAGAGATTTTGAGGTTTCATTATACAAATACGATTGGCAGAATCCTTCACCGCATGATTAAGCTTAGTCTATAGCCACCCTGTCTTCTTAAGAGACTGGGCTCCTACTACTTGACTCAAAGCCCAAAGCCTCTCATCAATAGTTGGTCTTTCTAACATAATCAGTCTTCATCTGAAAACTACACAGGGATCATCCCATTCATACTCAGGGTCCATCATGAACAGAAAAAAAAACAAAGCTTATAGTGGGCTGAGCATTCTTCCATCAATTAGCAGTCAAGAAAATGCTCCCACAGACACGCCCACAGGAAAATCTGATAGAGGCAAGTCTTCAGTGGAGGTTCCTTCTTCCAAGATGTCTCTTGTTTCTGTCAAGTCTACAAAAAAAAAAAAATAACTAACACAATAACCAATTTATATTTTCCGTTGTTATTCATTGTCTCACATACTTATTTAGTACCAGGTACTAGCGAGGCCTTGAGAACCAAAGATGTTATCTTCATTGAGTTTATAGTCAAGTTGGAAAGTCAGATAATAATCACATCCTAAAATAGGTATTTTAATCATTTAGATTAGATGATAGATAGATAGATAGATAGATAGATAGATAGATAGATAGATAGATAGGTGAACAGTGGATGGAGAATGAATAGAGTGGTCAAAGGTATCTTCAAAGTTGTAGCATTGATGGTGAATTTAGAATGTGGGACTCCTGTGTCTTCTGGTCTGTTCTTTATATAGAGAGAAATGTTTCTGCCACCTTGATGCCTGCACATAGCCTTTTTTCTTCATCCTGTCTCTAGATTAAACCAGACTGACTTATTTAGTTGCCCACTTCTTCTGTATGTGAAGATCAGTTTGAAAATTAATGATATTCAAAACCTACTTGATTTTGAGTCAACAACATGTTTAAGACAAGTAAAATACTAATACTAATGTTTTAAGTATTTTTGTTAGAAACGATTAGAAGATTGTTTTGTAGAAAGAATATAGGAACAATCATGAGCAATGATGTACCCTTATAATCCTAGCAGTAGGAAGGCAAACAGAAAGACTATGAATTCAAGGCCAGCCTGGTCTATAGAAGGAGACTGTGTCTCAAAAAACAAAACCACACAGTCAGAAGGGAAAGGGGAAAGCTTCAGCAAGATTGCCTGGCCATCTTTTTCTTGAGAAAGCAGCATATTTTGAGGTGGTGTTTTTTTTTCTCCCTTAATTCTTCAGCTTCAGCTCTTAGTTAACACTAAATTCCTTATCAGAGATAGTTTGAAATATGGCTTTCTTTATATTCCATTTAACTTTACATCATTTCTCTGGAGTGAACTCTCTTAGCTATAGAAATCCTTTTTATAGATAATTGAGCCTGTGAATAAAACGAAGACATTTGGAGGAAATGCAGCTTATTCTCTTTCCAGACTAATATAACACTGGCCTCCTTCCTGGAACCAGTAACATATGGGGCAAGTGACAGCCCTTGATTTCTATCAAAGACACAAGACTGTCCCCTGACAGTTGGGGGCAGACTTCCAAGCTGCCTCATCTACTCCACCATCTATTCAGGGCAAGCAGCCCTCAGATAATAAATGATGGGCTGCTGGAGCCACTAACAAAGAAAGAATGGATTGATAACTTATCTTCTCTTCACTAAAATCCAGGAGAAATATTCATTAAGCCCTTTGTGAACAAAAGACACCTAGATCAAAGAAAGAAGGAAGGACAGACAGGGCAGAAGGAGGGAACAAAGAGAGAATCATCAGCAAAATGGGGAATGTTCTCGACACTTGAGAAGCAGCACCAGAAGCACGCCAGCTCCTTAGCTAAAATCACAGAAGGGGTCATGTTCAGCTTCATTACAGGAGAGCAGGCCTCTGCGTTACAGACCGTTATGAACAGCGTAGTGTGAGGAAAGTGGCGACATACACAATCAAACTGGCTATTGAGGCATGGGACCATGGAGCAGCAGCAATCACCATAGAAAGCAGGGCAGTGGCAATACCATTTTAAATCCGTCTGATAGACAAACTGTATCAGTTAAATTTTCTCGGGGTGAATGAGTTTAAAACTCGTTATCTACGGAGCAGGCTGTCCCAAGATACCACTTTATTTATCCAGATGGAGATTGGAGACTATGGGTAAACATTACAGCTCCAGCCTCAACATGCTTTGTAGATAAAAAGCCGGTACAATATTTGCTCTCTGTGCCTCTGCATAAGGTTCTTATCCATTGCAGACGGAAGGGATGGGGAGTCAGGAGAAAGTGGATGCTTTAAAAGACAAGACACATAAAACTGTGAAATGGCAAATATGTTAACTACGCAGATCATAAGGATGCAGGAAGTCATTATGCCACTTAATGCCCCCTCTCTACATTTTAAACAGCTGGGAAGTAGTCTAACCCCACCAAGCCTTCTAGAGAGTAAGATTTCTTTTGTATAAAGGTACCAGCTAGCCTAAACACCGAGCAAGGTAACTTCATGAAACGCAGGTCATAAAATACATATTTGTTTTACGGTTGGATTTTCACGTTTTCTCTCTTCTCCTATTCAGAACTCTAGTTAGTTTGAGCTTAATGAAGTGAAGTGTCTAAAATGGAGCTAAGGGACAAAATGCTTCTGCGAAGGTACAATAAATATAACTCTTAAGGGAAAGGCTGCTGGAGAAGGTTGGAAATGTTGTCTGTGGAGAAAATGAAAACTGGAATACAAAATTTAAGCATTCAATATAAAAATTTCATCAGCACTCCTCTGAGCAGCTTGCAGATATTTGTTGTGTTTATTGAAAGGAACAGCTGGGTTTGGACAAAACAAAGAGCTCTGTCTTGAAAAATGTCCTAACTCTTCGAATGAAAGAGGTATTCTATTCATTTTCTATCCGTTCTATTATCAGTCCATTCCATCTTTTTTAAGGGAAATTTGCTATTTTACCTAGAAAGGAGAATATTGTGGTTGTAATTGTTTCTCCTCCTCCCTGCACACACACACACACACACACACACACACACACACACACACACACACACACAAAGAAAAAGATCTGGTTGCACTTGCTCATTGGGGTGGAGGGGTGCTGTATTTGAAATTCTTTGGCATAAGCACTTGGGACTGTGGGATTCCAATCAGTGTGGGATCTTGTGGGATCTTCATTATGTCACTTTAT
Organism: Peromyscus eremicus; assembly: GCF_949786415.1. Taxonomy (NCBI): domain Eukaryota; kingdom Metazoa; phylum Chordata; class Mammalia; order Rodentia; family Cricetidae; genus Peromyscus; species Peromyscus eremicus. The sequence goes on along the minus strand of NC_081418.1, from coordinate 22,587,412 downwards.
TGCTGCCTCTTTCTTCTTTCAGTCTGTAAAATAGGAGTGGAAATTAGACAATCCATTTTGCTTGCAATGCTCGCTCTTCTGAATCTTTTTTGAGAGCTGAGAAATGGTACACCACTCTTTCTTTCTTTCTTTCTTTCTTTCTTCCTTCCTTTCTTTCTTTCTTTCAAGGCAAGCAATCTCTGTCTAACTGAACTATTCTTTACAAAAAATGCCTGCACAGTTGAGTTTAATCCTCATGATAACCCTACAAGTGACTGCTGTTTTGAAGTATTTTTAAGTAAAATAATAATCAAGCCTAGAAAGTTCAAATAATATCATCAAGATTTCACAGGTGCAAAAGTAAAATTGGTCTAGCACACCCAGGTCTGTCAGACAACAAAGATATTTTAACTGCTCTTTAGATATAACTGATCCCATGACTTCACTGTGCACTTGCAACTGAGAGCTGGACAAGGTCAGCTAGCTTGCAGAAGGTCACAAAACTAAATGGATCCATTTCAAAACCTGATCCAGACTTTGTTTCCACAAAGTCTAATTGCTGAAGCCCCAAGACAACACATAAGCCAAGCCAGAAGTGGATATCCTCTATGATTCTCATTATCAAATTTAATAAACACCCATTCAAATAGCTAGAGACATCTTAAGTGAACAGAACAGATATGTTTCCAAAGGGCAAGAGACAAATAAAACTGAGAGAAACTAAAGATTCCATCACGGGGGCCTCAGTGTCATTGAACCCTTTGATCATGAATTTAGATACCAAAAATGGTATCTAAATGGCCATTATTCCCTGTTCCTGGGAACTAATTTTTTTTTAGTGTCCTGAATCTGATGCTTTGTGGGATGTGGGGGTTGGGGGCTCCTTAGCTTTGCACTAACTGGCCTGCAAAGCATGGAGCATAGTTGCAATTAAAGAGGCCAGTTCAGTGTCCTGCAGAGGTCTCATCATTCAAAGCCTGGATAGCTGCACATCTTTTGTCATGTGAATGGCTTGCTGCTTAAAACTTTAGCCCATCGTAAATAGTCATAGGCGACTTGCAGTTGCCTTGCACAGGGAGCATGTACATATATTTTGTCCCATCAAAGATGACTTGAAGAGCTCTCCTCCAATTTGCTGGGAGAAAAATGGCCTTTAAACTGAGATTAAGAAGGGAGAAACTTCCAATAAGGGGGAATATTTTTCAAAAACTTGCAAGTGACTGCAAAGCCAGTTAACACAGAAAACCTTGTCACCTTAAGTATGCCATTTGTTATCACACACGCCGGAATACATCTATTCATCTTCTTTTAATTGCTTCGCTGTGCTAGAAGCACAAAGCAGCTCACTGGTGCAGAGACTGTGAAAGAATATTTTGTCATGGAAACTTTGAAAACATTTCAAAGCAGGAGCTCTTCTCTGGTGAAATGAAACCTTCTAGCTGTTTGTTGAGCATTGTGTCTGGCTGATAAGAGTTCAGAATGAGAAGGCCTTTTCTTTAGATGGCTTTATATCTTCTTTTGCTTGAGGTAGCTAGAAAAATGCCTGCAATTTTCCAAGCAGAATTTGGGAGACTAGTAAATTATTTTTCTTTTTTCTTCCAAAAATAGCAAATAAGTGAAATTATCTTTAAAGCAGCAGGGAAGTAAATAGTTACTACTCTAAGTGTAACCGATATCAATCTTGGAGTCATGTGTCTGTATAGAGTATGCTTATGCACATGTGTAGGTGGGTATATACACCTGCATATGCAGGTGGAGATTGGACTTGACATCAGATGTCTTCCTCAGGCACTTTCCCTCTTGTTTCTAGAGACTATATCTCTTACTGAACTGAAGACTCACCGATTTAGCTAGGTTGGCTGGCAGGGAAGCCCCGAATCACTTTGTGTCCACCTCTCCAGTACTCTGATTACAAACAGATGTTAGGACACTCAGTTTTGTTTGTGTTGTTTGGCTTGGTTTGCATGGATGCTAAGGGTACAAACCTAGGTTCTCATTCAAGCACTTCACCAGCTCTGCATTTTTCCCCATCCCCTCTTGGGGCAGTTTTGAGTTCACTGTTCCTCTTAAGAATTTTGCTAAAAGTTGCTTCAAACTTACTTAGGCCATTACACAGACAACTCAAACACCTTGGGTTGTTACTAAAGCAAACTGGCACCCAGCTCAGAGTGAAGTTTTCCCTGGGGAGATAAAATAAGCATCACCTGCATGAACTGCTAACTAAGCTCAACAGAAATTTTACCTCTGACTTTCTCTATCCAGGGACTTTCTACTTTCAATAATGTTTCTGTCTTTCTTCCAGGAGTACATTTTGAAAGTTCTCCCCTCACACCTTCTCAGAGGATGTGGTGTCATGAGATGTGATGTTGCAGGATTCATAAATCACCATCCAAATAAACACTTTAAGAGAGTAACATATCTAAATGTACCTTTTAAGAAATAAACACTGGGTATGTATATATTTTAAATTATTGTTTAAGCTGCCAGTGTGTGTAATGATCCATGTGTTTTAACTGTGTTATTTCACCGATCTTTACATCAAGTAACTGTAGCATCAATATATAGATTATCTCAATTTCACTGATGGCAGCATTGGCAACTTAATTGTTGATGAGTCACAAAAGTCAAACAGCAGAAAGTCAGGATGTTCACAGAGTGGCACAAGGACTAGCCTGGTTCCTAGTCAGACAAAAATCCCTGAGCCTAGAAACAATGGAGAGCTTGGCCATGAGCTTTTTTTCCTGGTCCTTTCCATTTGACAATATCCTGCCAATCCTACACATAATTTGTATATGTCATCCTATACAGAATTTGTTCAGAGTTATTATCACGAAGTAGAGGTTTCATTAAATGCTTCTACATCTGCTGCAATGATCATAAGATTTCTACCCTGAATTCTCTTAATATTTATGTGATTGTTGGCTTTGTGGAAATATTTTGCATTCCTGAAATGAAACCAACTTGATTATGCCATGAAGTAATTCTGATACGCTGCAGAATTCAATTCTCTAGTATTTTGCTGAGATATTTTTGCATCTGTGTTTATCTGGGACATTGGTCTATAGTTTTCTTTTTTGTTTGTTTTGTTGTTATATCCCTGTCCTGCTTTAGTAACATGGCAATGCTGGCCTTACAAAATTATTTAGAAGAGTTGTCTTTGAATTTTATGAATTCTATGGATACTTTGAGAAACATTAGTGGTGAACTTCAGCAGTGAATTTATCTGTCCCTGAACTTTTCTTTGTTAGGAGGTATTTTATAATGATTCGATCTCATTATTTGCTCTTGTCTATTCTAACTTGTCAGATCCTCTTGATTCCATTTTGTTAGGTCATATGTGTTCAGAAATGTCCTCCCTTCTTCTAGATTTTCCAATTTGTTAGCATATAGTTTCCAAAATAATCTGGAATGCGTTATTACATTTCTGTGATACTGGTTATAATAGTTCCTCTTTTATTTTTTATTTCTTTATTTTCTTTATCTATCTATCATCAATCTGTCTGTCTATCTGTCTATCTCCCCCTCCCCCTCTCTCTTTCTCTCTCTTCTTCCCTCCCTTCCTCTAGTCTAACTAAAGATTTTCCAAATATATCAAGGTATATAAAATACTTTACAAAGAAGAGTATTATTTCAAAAATCTTAATACATATTCATCCTAAAATCTGGATTTTAGTTTTAGTTTTTCATACTTCTCTTATTCACCCTTACCTTTATAGAGGAGAGGTCCACCCTCCCCTAGTTGTAGAGACAGAGCAGTGGGTACTAGAATATTCTCTTTTCTTTACCTTGCTGGTGTCCCAGGTCTTTGAATGTTAGTTTCTTTTTTTTCTACTGTTGAATTCAATGCTCTCCTGCGATCACTGCCTCAACATGTAGCTGTCCACCTACCACTATCGTTATTCATGAGGAGCAGGTGAGGGCTGCATGCCTCCATTTGTCTGTCTGCTTCTGATCAGTACTTTAAAATATTTCTCTTTGAGAAGCAATCTATCCTCAAGTCAAGGGAATATTTATTCTACAAGATACACATGGAAATACAATTTTTCTTATCAATAACTTAACGCTAATATTTTTCTATAATAATGAGCAAGTAATTTAATGTTTACTTGGTGTGACAGTTGAATTTGATTATAAACTAAATGAGATTTAGAATCACCTAGGAGACACATCTTGGGTATGTCTGTGAGGGTGTTTCCAGACAAGATTAACTGAGGTGTGAAGACCCAACTTCAAAGTGGGCACACCTTCCAGCAGACATCCCAGAAACAGAGAGTCTGTCCAAGGAAGAAGCAGTGTGGCCTGCCTGTCTTCACTTCTCCTTCTGAGTGTCTGTCAGTGCATGTTGCCATCTTCCACAAAGATCAGACTCAGGCTTCTTCAGCCTTCTTGTGTGGATTCTCTAGGAGACTCCAGACTTTAGCTGAGTCAGGCCCGCTGTAGTATCCAGCTTTGTGACAGGAGCCACTACCATATTCTCAGCCTCACCAGCATGCAAAAAGCCACTGTTGTGTGTGTCTCCATTGCATAAACCAATCTAACAAACCCACTTTATTATATATACTATACATATGTGAGTATTTCATATTTTATTATACATACATTCCATTGATTATATCCCTCTGAAGAATCCTGTCTAATATATTTGGTTTAAAAATCATAAATTAAGATAAATCTTATGAATTAATAGGCAAAAGCATTTTGACATTCAGAACATTACAAAATTAGGAGGAAATTCTACTCACAAACATATTTTGATATTAGAGAAGTTTATAAGAGGATCAATAAAAGACTGTGAAACAAAAAATTACATATTTCATTGAGATAATTCTGTAGAAGTGAAGAAAAAATGAACAATATAAAATAAAAGATTCCAGGAAGAATTTACTCTGGTATTTTTTAGTGGATGAAGTCACTATCTTTAGGTCCCACTGCATACATTACCCATGACTAATATAATAGTTTTATTTTGAAAGGAAAAAGACCAGTTTAAGAGCTCACAAATGCCCTGTGGGTTTGTTATTCTTAACAGAAATTAGATAAAGAAATAGAACCCTTAAGGATGAGCCCCAAAGGGCCACTATCTGTCAGGAAACAGTACATCTATATGATACTGATTTCCCAGTTCCATTAAATTTTTTCATGAAAAAAATGCTTTCATATTATTTCTTTTTTCTTATTAGTATCATTGTCATGTGGGAAGATATCAGTTCTTTAATGATTTACTTTCTAAACACTGTGATAATTTCTGTCCTTTGAGTGACCCTGCCACTTCACCTCTTCCTTGGTTATAGAATGGAGAGTAGGAATTGCAGCCAATCAAATAACAAAGCAGTGGAAAGGTTATTGTGCTAGGAACTGCTATCATCATTCTGACAAAAATTGTAACAAGCATAGGAAATTGTGCAACTGGAATTCTTTAATAACTTACAACTCAGAAATGCAGGATACTACCAATGGTGCAGATTTTAGAACTACCAGAAATTGTTGGTATTCAACAAGATGCCATAATTCATATGTAGAATTGATTTTCTAGAATTTTTGCTGAGGATGTCAATAAATGAAATGACTGTTAAATCTAGCAAATGGTTAGAGTAATAGGATGTATGCCAACTAAGAAATTGAAAAGTGTTTCATTGTTCACCAATGTTTCAAATACTTGCCTCAGCACAACATAATACTACCCATGTGCCCTTAGTTCTCAGTTCAACACAGCCCATCATGTCCTGGAATTCTGTAACTGTTTAATAAAGGTCTGTGATGGCATGTTAGCATGTTCTCATCTGCACATTTCCTCTTCCAAAGGGTGATATAAGTACATGTGTGCCTGTGCACACACACACACACACACACACACACACACACTGATTTGTAGTAAGGTGACAACGTTGATGATTGATAGTAACACACTTTACTTTCTGGCGTATGTTTATGAGTTTAGACTTTACAGGAAAATATCACTGTCATGTGACATTATTGCTGGAAAATGTGAGCATCAATTCAATCCAGACAGAGAACTGATGATGAACTAAAGTATAGACACCACTAAAGCCAAAATTAGGAAGCCCATGAGTTTTAGTTACTTACAGAGGCAGAGATGGTTCAAAGACAAGTGTATCACCAAAAGCCCACTCTAGCATGGATGACAGCTAGAAACCTGGACAACCACACTGTATAATTTATGGGTTGGAAGACTGTCTCTTTCTGGCAGTTTGGGTAGTCTGAGCCTCTTCAAGATAGCTCAGCCGTGTCTGCTCCCTTTAGGTGGCTTTTCTGTGCTTCTTCCAGGCGACTTGGCTCATCTGCGGCTCTTCTAAAGCTCAGCTTCTTTGAGAGCATCTCTCAGCAGTCTTTACAGCTTACCCATGCTTAGGGAGGCAGGACCTAGTGTATCTGGTCGGTTTTAGGGACTTCTCACAGCCTTTGAGTTGTCTGTTTCCTGAGTTGTGCTGCAGGAGAGAATGTCTCACCCATCCTCAGAATACCCTGTTGTTTCAGCTCCTTTCTAGCATCCTGTATCTTTTTCCCCCTTTTTCTTTTTTTTAATTTATTTATTTTATTTCATCATTTATTTGACGTTTTGCCTACATGTCTGTCTGTGTGAGGGTGTCAGGTCTCCTGGAACTGGAGTTACAGACAGTTGTGAGCTGCCATGTGGGTGCTGGGAATTGAACCCAGGTCCTCTGTAAGGGCAGTCAGTGCTCTTAACTGCTGAGCCATCTCTCAAGCCCCTGCATTTTGTGTCTTAACAAGCTTCCCTCCAGAGTGGATGGTTTTCTCTCAGATGAAACTGCTACAAATTTGTTAAATGAAAGTTACTTCAGATATATAAATCTCCAGTTATCATAAAACAAGAATTGGTAAAAATGACTATAAAATAATTTTATTTTGCATTTATTGTTATCCACCATGATGCATGCATACTTTACTTATCATACCATGTCACTGAAGCACCATGACAACCTTTTGAAGCAGATAGTTCTATTACTTCCATTTTAAAACCAAGAAATCTCACCTAAAAGGTTAATTAAATCACCCAAGGACATTTTCCTATTCATATTTTTATTAATCTACCAATATTTCTTTCTCAAACAAAAACATACATTTATTTCCATTTTGAAAAAAAAATATTATTTTGACAAAAACATGACAGCCATTTTTCAAGGTCCTCTCTTATGATACAACTTTGTGACAAATATAAAAATGGCCATCCATATTAGACATTTATTTCCCACCTACTATTCTACTGCTATAATGAGTAGACTCACAATTTGTAACCTATGAGGGATGAATTGTTCAGGACTCTCTAGGTTGTACAAATAACTTGTGGTCATCAGCCAGGTACAGCAACAGTCTTCTGTTGGCCCTTGAAAGCCTCTGACATACTGAACATGATTCTGATGGCTCTGGTAGAGAAGGAAAGATACCTAAAGCAGGAAGCATACTAAAGTTTCAAGCAGGGCTGTGGCAGGCTTTCTCAGACCTCCAGCCCCCATGATACAGAGACTCATTATTAGTTAAGAATGCTCAGCCTTATTTTATGCATCTCCCACTAGTACTTATAACTTAACCTATTTCTCTTAATCTATGTTTTGTCTTGGGCTTTTTATCTTTCTTTCATTCTGTATATCCTACTCCATGTCTGGCTGGCTGAGTGCTACTTGGCTTCTGACCCCAGGTATTCTCTCTCCCTCATTCTCTCTTCCTTCTCTCTCAAACCTAGATTTCTTTTCTTACTTACTCTCTCTCTCTGTCCATCAGCCCTGGCTATCCCTCTTCTGCCTAGCTATTGGCCATCCCACTTTTTATTAGAACAATCAGGTGCCTTAAACAGGCAAGGTGAAACAGCAACACATCTTTACATAATTAAACAAATTCAGCATAGACAAATATAACACATCTTATCCTAGTTAAACAAATACAACATAAACACACATAGGCACATCCATGTGAGGGACGAAGGTTGACACTAGATATCTTTCTAGGTGGTTTTTCACCTCAGTTTTTGAGACAGGGTCTCTCACTGAACTTGGAGCTCACCAACTGGGCTAGACCAAGAAGGCCCAAGTGTCCTCCTGTTTTCGCTCCTCACTTCTGAGATTACAGGCCCACACTCGCCTGCCCAGCATCTTTATGTGGGCACTAAGGATTGAACTCAGGTCTTCATGGTTGATGATTAAGCACTTCACCAACTGAACCCACTTACTAGTCTTTTTGTTGTTGTTGTTGTGTTTCATGTTTTGACACAAAGTATCACTATATGACCCTGGATGGACTGGAACTCACTGTGTAGATCAGGCTGGCCTTCAAGGCACATAGATCTGCCCACCTCTGACTCTTGGGTGCTGGGATTAAAGGTATATGCCACACCTGGCAGCTTAGCTTTTTTTGCATTTCAAAATTTCATCTCTTCAAACATGAATATGGGATGTTAAAAATACAGAAAGGCAACAAGTCCATGTATAAAATTATATTGGCCTTTATATAAATCTTGATGAAATTTCCAAGATCATTGAAATTGTCAAATGACCAGAAAACCAGCTTGGAGCTATAAGATACTTTGGAGTAATAGGCTACTGAACAAGAAAGAGAGATTACTTAGTAAAATTTCATTCTAACAGATTTCACATATCCCTCTCTAGTGCCAATCGAATGGTCCTCTCTGATAGCTGTTGAATAATGAAGTTTAAATTCTCCTGAACTATTATCATAGCTTCAGTAGCCATCTTTCAATGTAGTTCTTGCTCATTCAATTCCTATTATAATTTCCAGTGAAATAAAATATCAAAAAGTCATTTGAATTCATAGACTAAAGATATATCTACAGTGACAAAGTAAAGTATAGGATAAAATTCATTACTTTGATAAATTAATGAACATGAAACAGTCACTGAATAACTTGAGGCAAAGGAACTTTTTCGCTCAGTAGTTGGTTATTTGGGGCCTGATTTATCCATGTAATTGCCCCTGCTCTTCATTTTATTTTGCCCGTGTCAACACAACGAAGTCTCTGCACTTGATTTTGAAAGCTTCACTATTTCATGTCACGTTAGCAAGTGAGAAACCCATAGCAAATTCTGGACAGGGTTCTGGTGACAAATGACTTCCATGGTTTGCACGTGTCTTTTCAATGACAGCTGCTGGGAAGAAGCATCACCTCCCAGCTGCACAACTTGATCCTTCTCTCCCTGGTGAATTAGGAGGAATTGAATGTTTGGCTCGAAAGTGGTACTTCACCCTCCTCTCACTGAACATCACAATCGGGCCCAGACGAGAGGAAACAAAAAGCCCATCATTGGCAAGTGATGGGAGAAAAAATAGTCCTCTCATTACAGAGATAATAAGCAGGATGTTCCCCGCAGCCTTGCTTCTTAATTCTCCTTATTGTATTTTATTAAATGATGCAGTTTGAAATTAAGGCTCTGGCAACCTTCACGCACACTCTGCATTAACAAGCAAAACAGAAACACAGAAGAGCAGTATAAGTCCCTTCCAAAGGCCATCTGCTTTCTTCCTGTTATGAAACTTCAATTCATCAGCAAAACTCTAAAGAAAATATTTATAGCAGAAATACAAGCCTGCATTCTGGAGCTGCTTGGAGGCAGGATCAGTGAAGCATTAGAAAACCTGGTTAGGGTTTGTTAATTAATAACTAATCCAGAGTTTCACTCTGGTCATTCAATCTTTCCAACTTTTGTTCACTTGTTCACTCAACAAAATGTATTCAAGGCTCTCAGTGTGCCAGGAACAGTAGCAAGGTAGCCTTATTTCCACATCATCAAGTGAAGAAAATGATCCATTCATCTCTATTCTGCCTACCTAGTTAGGTTGCTGGAAGCATGGTTATAAAATCTATAACAAATTAACACATCTGTGCTTGGTGTCTACCAATAAGCAACCAGAGAAAAGTGCATAATCATTCCATATCCTATGCAAAAATTAATATCTAAATATATCTAAAACTAAAAACAAAATCTAATTATGATTGTGACTTAGGGGAAATTTGTATATCTACTATCACAAAATTTTTGGTAATTTTTACTGATAAATCTGATAAAATACTCTATTATTTTTACCCTTTAAGAGAGGGAAATCAATGATCATAGAGTTTTTTAATTGTCATTGTGTGTGCTGGAGAAATGGCTCAATGGTTAGGAACATTGACTACTCTTCCAGAGGATCACGGTCCAATTCCCAGCACCCACACAACCTACTCTAACTGTAGTTCCAGGAGATCAAGACGCCTTCTTTTGGCCTCCACAGGTACGGCATGTATGTTCACATAAAAATAAATCTCAAAATAAATTAAAAATTTGCTAAGCACAATGTCTTGAACTTCTGTTCCATTTTCCCTGCTCTAATTTGACAATATCATATAACCACAGCCTACAGTGAAATAAGACAGAATCATGAAAATTAATTTTGTACAAATGAAGAATTAAATTGCATTAATGCTAGCAGGTGGATTGGGATGAGGATATTTGTTCACACCGAGAACTCCAACTATACCTAACAAATTCATAACTTATCTCAAGAAAAAAGGCTGTCACAAAGAAAACCTAAAATATGTGATGGTGACTTAGCAATTAGACACGAGAAGTAGAAAGGAACCCAATGTTGGAAGCTCGAGAAAATGGCAGTGCATTTTAATGAAATATTTGGAAAAAATGAAATCCTAGTAATCTGGAGTGCGGGCCACATGGACTAGAATCCACTTGACTTAGAACAAGAGTAATTAAAAGTCATGTTTGTTGTGTTTGAAAAAGATTATAAAAATGCATAAACTTGGTACAACCTCAGGTAATCTGCAAACAGAAATAAGAGATATGAATAGTTCTCTATTGAGAAGCTCACAGGTTAGGTAAGTGACTACTGCTAGACTCCAAGCACTGAGACTTAATGTATCAAAGAGCTTTGCCACAAATCACGACATGCCCGTGGGGTGAAGGACTTAGGACAAGGATGAGGTTGAGCATGTGAACTTTCCAAGACTTCAAGGAGCCATGCTAAAGTTGAGAAAGAAATACATGGAAGAAAAAAAGCCATCAAAGCACACTTTATAACTCTGTTCAGAAGGAAGTTCTGGATGTGCTTGGTGTCCCATGGAATGCATTAAGAGTAGGTAAGGCAGAAGCCTACTGTTTTCATGGGAACTGCTTGTTAAAGAAGCCATAAGCCTGGTTTAAAAAGATTGCCACTGACATTTGAAGACTTGCAATACAACTATTTGATGACCAGGGCAGCATGAAACAGGATTTTGCTGAGAAAACTGCAGCCTCAAAAGAGGGTAGGATGCTCACTATATTGGAACATTGCCGTGTGTTGTTTGAGCTCACTGAGAAGCTGGCTCTGAAAGCAGGGCTTGCCACTCCCCCTGGGTTCCAGATCCAAACAAATTGCTTTCCAGAATATACATAATCAATCAGGACAAAGAGCAAATGTAGATGTACCACACCCGGAGCACTCTTCAGTTATATGGTTAAGGTTTCTTGTGGGCTAAACTTCGATTATGCACACACCTCTCCTTCCTAAAGGATGAATTCTTTCCAAGAGGTTCCTCTGTACAAACAGAAAACATACTTCTGTAAGTTTGCTACATCATTGTATGAGATAAAGCCAAAAGTATTCAAGTCTTGGCCTAGGAAAAGGATGGGATATCCTAGTGCGATTGTTTGAAATCTATTTTCTATATGTAGAAAGGAACACTGAGCCAGGAAGGAGCTACTTAGGTGTAACTTACATGTCAGCTGTTCTTCAGGAAAATTTCTGTGTTTGCTTCTGAATATTCAGATCAATTTAATCGGTACATTGATGAGACCTTTTTTTTTTTTTTTTAAGATTTATTTATTATGTATACAGTGTTCTGCCTGCATGTGTCCCTGCAGGCCAGAAGAGGGCACCAGATCTCATTATGGGTGGTTGTGAGCCACCATGTGGTTGCTGGGAATTGAACTCAGGACCTTGGGAAGAGCAGTCAGTGCTGTTAACCATTGAGCCATCTCTCCAGCCCGAGACCTTTTCAAACCCATTATTTTCTATTCATGAATACCAAAACCTTTGAGGATCACTATAGGCCTTACTAAGCATTTTGTGGGAAGAATGAGAAAGAGATTCACACTGTAAAATATATAAATATATTAAATTAATCTTGCCACAGCTGTGCTGTGATTATAAGTAAATTTTGGAATCCTAGTGAGTTTTTCATAACTAAAAGGTTTTCTTTCTCATGCAGAATCCAGCCCCCCAGGCCACCAGAGCAGGACAGGTGGAGAACATCCTTCATGTCCATCTTTTACTGGCTTGATCCTGTTGAGTGATCTTCTCAGATATATATAAAGGGATTTGGATATATAGAGAAACATGTGAATATTTTGTTGTTACTTATATTTTCTGTCAGCATCTACCCATGTAATCACCAGATTTCAACTGCTCCCTTCTTCATCTATATGATCTCTCAACCCAACTTTAAGGAAGAAACCTAATGTGCAATCTAGCCGCTGCTTCAAGCACTCTGGGTTACACGGGCTTCTATGTCAAGTCTAGGAGAAGCTCTTTTTGCTCAAAGGACCTATGAACTGGAAAGAAGACTGTATTGGTGTTACCCTCTAGATAAGCATGTAAACATGCTGTTCTCTGGAACCCCAGTACACACTCCTGTTTGGAAAGGTGTTGATTGGAGACACTTGGCAATGAAATTCCACCCAACAGACACGGTAAATTCTCCCTTGTCAGTGTTTCTTGATTAGCTTTTAGTTTCGATCCTTTAGAAGTGGTCTTTAACCAACTGCACTCTACAAGAGCAAGCTATGCCTGCTAAGATGTCCTTTCTTTTCTATTACTCTCTCCAGCCACGTTTAAAGTAGAATACGTCTTCTGTTCTGCATGGTACATAGAATGGCCTGTGACAGCTCTACTTTCAGTTCTGAATGAATGAGTTCATTAAGCGTATAGCAAGAAAAAGTAAAAGAATAAATAGCAAATGGCAGACAGGCAGAGCAGCAGATAGAAAGACATAATCAAATCAGAAGTTTACAACATTCAGATGATACCACTAGAGTAGTCTGATTGAGAGAAAGAGAGCAAAAAAAGTAACCTTATCAAATTTTGTGCTTGCAAATATCCATAATCAACTGGAGACGTTAAAGCTGTCAGCTGGAGTTCCTGGTTGCATTTTCTTTTCACAGATAAGCTTCTCATGGCTGAGTTTCTGTCTCCATTCCCATCACAGACATTTCACATCATGGGATAAACAATAGTAACTCTGTTGGAAACTGTCTTCCAGCTGTTCTCAGGGACACACTGTTTTTACTTTGGGGCTCTTTTGCCATTCTCTTCCCTTGCTGTCACAAGGGCTGGGGTTTCAGGACACTTTGAGATAAATTTGTTTGGGTCTGGAACCCAGAGGGAGTCGCAACCCCTGCTTTCAGCGTCAGCTTCTCAGTGAGAACAAAATTTATTGAATTTAAATTTCTCTAGCTATTCAGTAAGAGGTGGAGCACGTCTCCCAGCTATGCCAGAACTGTGGCTGGCTAGATCTTGTGCGTGTCCTGTACAGGTAACCACAGCTGCTTTGAAAGCCATCTCATGGTCTGAAGCATTCCTTTCATAGCAATCCTCCCTCTCCTGTGGCTCTCACATTCTCTTCTCCCCACCTCCTCTTCCAGATGTTCCTTGAACCTTGGTGAAGGAGATCTTTAGAGGAGCTACAGGGGAGTTGGAAGGGAGAAATATATATATATATATATATATATATATATATATATATATGTATGTATATGGTATGTGAAATTCTCAAAAATAAAGACTATTTTAAAAAAAGAAAAAAAACTTCTCTAAAGCACGGGCTAAAGTAAATTTGAACATGTTTCAGAGCTGGGTGGTGGTGGCACACGCCTTTAATCCCAGGAGGCAGAGGCAGGTGGATCTCTTTGAGTTCAAGGCCAGCCTGGGCTACAGAGTGAGTTCCAGGAAAAGTGCCAAAGCTACACAGAGAAACCCTGTCTTGAAAAAGAGAACATGTTTCAGAAAATGGCTAAAAATGAGAAACAAGCTAGTTCTGCTACCTCATCACCGTTTCCTGAACAACCCGTTGGAATTTGAGGCACTTGTAACTGATGCCAGAGTACCAAGTGGAAAAAGGAAAGAGCAATAGCTACCATCAGTGAGATGTCTACATTGGTGCCCAACATAAGTGATGGAAGGACCCTACTGATGCTATTTGGCTCATTAGACTTTTGATGAGGCTAAAGACCTTGAAAAACAGGATCAAAGAGAGGCAAATTTACCCACAGCAAATTCTTGCATGAACAAATGAAACCAGTAAACTTTCTTGTATCCATTAACTTTTATTGTTTAAAATATCCTAGAACATGATGTCACATTACAAGAATCAGTCATTATTTCTCACAGCTCTAGTTGGATTGTGTGGCTCTGATGACCCAAGGTAGGCTTGGTTTTTCTCATCTGCATTCATGAATCTGTGGTCAACTAACATATCAGCTGAGGCATGCTGAACTAGGAAAGCCACTCTGAAGTGACACACCTTTCATGTGTCTCTAAACCTCTCTATCAATCGAGGTTTCCCTCACAGGGGAAGTGGAAAGAAAGACAGAGAGAAAGAACAAAATAGCACAAGATTTCTTGAGGCTTGGGCATAGGCCTGGAATGCCATTACCTTCACCACATTCTGCCTGTTGAAGCAAGTCAGGAAGCCAAGCAACAGGTCAGGAGGGGAGATGGGGTGGGGATGTCAACTCCCTTCCTCAGGGAGAAAACTGCATAGTCAACTGCAAGGGAGAGAGAGGTTGTGTGGACAAAGATTGAGGTGTTGCTGCACTCTGTCAGACCCAAGGTTGTTTTGTTTACTCTCCTTTACCTTTAGTTTAATAGTAGAAAGTTAGTTACACTCTCCTAATTTCTCAGAAATTAAGGAATTAGAGACCTTGCTAATCATTGTCTACTATAACTACTCAATTTCAGAAATAAATAATCTGAGGTCCAAAGAAGTTAAGTAATTTGGTTAATGGCTCATAGGTAAAGAACTGGAAATTATTTCTGATTCAATTTAGAGCTACTTCCACACAATTCCTATACTCTCTTCCAAAGACACTTTAAGTCTAAACAAATTCGCTTTTGCTCCATATATTTTCATTCACCATATTGGCTCTGAAGCCATTATCTTACATATCACCAACAGTAACAACCAAGACCATTGTTTCTTGGGTATGGGTCCTTTACTGAGACCTGCTCTACTCTGCTTCTTCCTTGTGTGTTCTGTTCAAGAATACACAAGCCTTCCTGACAGTGAACTTTTATGGTCTAATATCCATCCACATGACAGTCATCCCCTATAGAACCAATCTGTACAGAAGGTCCCAGCCTTTACCCTGTTTGCGGGAAGACTGTTACTACAAACAACTGCTGGTAACCTCAGTCTTCCACTCTCCTCTTCTATTGTGCAAGGGTGGGCACCATTCTGCCTTCTTCTGTTGTAGTGCCCCCTCCAGAATTACAAGCCAAAAACATGATCCTGCAGTACTAACTTTCTACCGCAAAGATCCAAAACCATTTTAAACTGACAAGGCATTGGAAACAGAGCTGTTTGTGTCTACCTTGGTAAGAGACAAAAGAGAGAAGATATAACTTTTTTGCAACGCAATCTTCATCCTAGGAAGTTATATCTTGAACATCAGGAACCATCATTAGAAGAGGAGCATGTGTTGAGGTGATTTGCTATGAAGAGAGCCACTTCCCAAACACCAAGCTTCATAATGGACAGAAAAGCTTCAGATCTTCAGCTGCTTTTACAATTCATCTCTGTTTTTATGGACATCCCAGCACAGTTCACCTCATTAGCCATTATAGAGATTTTAATTCTTGAGTTAATCTGGTGTTCATTCAGCAGAATGAATATTAATATCTTTCTAATGTAATTTTTAATTAAATATAGCATCACCATGATTACACCCCAAAGATCCAAATAGAGTTTGAAAGAGAATACAGACACTATCACAATCAGAATCAGCAAATTCTGTTCAAATGCCTTTCAAAGGGCTGATCACCTATGAAGTAATGAGAA
Source organism: Peromyscus eremicus (assembly GCF_949786415.1). Lineage (NCBI taxonomy): Eukaryota > Metazoa > Chordata > Mammalia > Rodentia > Cricetidae > Peromyscus > Peromyscus eremicus. The sequence goes on along the minus strand of NC_081418.1, from coordinate 22,571,358 downwards.
TAAATTGTGAGATAATGTAGGACAGATCTAATTAAGATAATGAGCTATGATTGTGGACATGATTTTTCAGGGTTAAAGCTCTTAACAAAAGGCAATCTATGGATATATTTTAACCATCATCTCTGCTCTATTTGCTTATATTAGCTATGCTTCTTTAAAAGGGGAAATATTCATCAAAAGTAATGACCCTGAGACTTCACAGCTACAGGATTTCAACTATTTTGCTATCACTGATGCATTTAATAGTTTGACAGACTCCCTTTTTTGTAATTTCGTACATTTGATTAAAATAGCATCTTTTCAAATCACACCCCATGCAGGAGGAAAGAGAGACATTAGGATCAACGTTCTCTCAGCACCTTGAAAAGTATATTATGGAAGACATTTTGATTTAGCCAGCACAGAGTTGGATGGATATTTCTGGAACAAGCTAACTAATTAGCCTGGCTCCAATAGCAGTGGCAGGTGAGACAACCAGGGGAAAGGCATAATTAAGCTTTGCAGGTATGCCTGAGAGCCGTCTCTGCTCCCTCTTGAAAGTGACAACTTGGAGCAAGAGGGGGAAAAAAAGAAGAGGAAACCATGTCTCCTTAGCTCACCATGGTTAAAAAGTAGAAAAAAGTATTTTCTAAGAAGTGAAAAACTAGAAAGGAGATCCCTGGAAGCACCCATAGCTGCAATATTTAGCAAAGATTCAGTGCTGCACATTGAAAACTAAATCATTCACTAAATCTGAGGAAGTGGAAGGAACCATGATCCAAGAAGTGCTAACAGCTCTCCTCACATCCTGTGTCTGTCCACCAGTGCTGGTCCTTTGCTAACAGCTCTCCTCACATCCTGTGTCTGTCCACCAGTGCTGGTCCTTAAGGAGAAACATTTTAGTGTGACTCTGACACTGTGTCTGGCTGCAGCTACAGAGCAGTCAGGGCTCCATTAATTCTCCAGCCCCCAAGACCTTTCTGACATTCTTAGCTGTTCACTGACATCTCAAGGCCATAAGGATCTTTGAAATCACAGAACAAAGCAAAGGGGCAGACTCAGGGAAGACATAAACAGTGCCTTTAAAAGCACTCCATTTTCCTGGTTTTTTACTGAATTTATTTTATCTTTGTCTATTATATTGCTCACTTATCTTTCTCACTCTCTCTTTAATGCCTGAGTGGTACCTTAGAAAAAATATTGCTAATAATTCAAATTTGCATTTACAGTACTGTCACCAATACCTCTTTGGGCCTCCATTTCCTTCATTCAGAAAACTGTCATCTTACACAATGGATGTGAGAACTAGATGAGGTTATGAAATTTAAGCATATTGAAAATGATAAGCCTCTACATAATCACCAGAATCACAATTCCAGTGTATCCTCCACATTAGACAAGCTTGGAAAGCAAAGCCACTAGTCTCAAATGCATAGCCAGTAATCAGATGACACCATGAGCAAGGACAGTCATTATTTGCATGTTTGGTTTGTTTCAAATGCTGCTCTCCAGGCCTGGTGAGAGATGTGAGATCTGGGAAGAAGTTGAGCATGGGCACTGTCTCCTTCAAGTCCTGGGGCTTATGTCCATTAACCATGCCTCAATGCCATGACCCATGCCTTCACTTTAGCACCTTCACTCATGCTCATTGTATCCATTTTTTCCCTCTCTTCCCTAGAGACTCAGCAAGAGAGTAGGAGTATTGTGGGCTTTGTAGGCAAAGACATCTTATTCTATCACTTAGCAAGTGAGTTGCCTCTCCAAGCCTGGGTTTCTTTTCCTCTATAAAATGAACATATGGATATATCCTTGCCTACTTTAAGTTAAAAGTACCTCGGGTGTAAATTTTAAGCCAAGTTTCCTTCTATCCTGACTCTATACTTTTATATATCAATGAAGACATGCTGTATTCGTCAGTCTTTCTCAGGATCCCAGTTATGTAAGCTGAGACGTTAACCACTTAGTGTTTACAATCCAGAGCACATGTACTCCCCTCCCTGTCTTTTGAGCAAGCGAACACTTGCTCCAATTTAAGAATATAACTGAAGTAACACCTTGTTTCTTCTCATCTCCCATCTCCAGCTATTGCTTTCCTATCTCACATGTCCCTGTTGTACAAATCTCTTCTGTAGTGCCCAGAAGAATAGTGGGCACCCAACTGTTTACCAACATACTTCACTTTCTAACAAGTCATGGCACTGTGAAGACAAGCATATTGCTTTGGCCATCTCTATATCCACAGAGCTGGGGAACACCATTCTTATCAACCATGACAGGTCTCTTGCCTCATCTTTCCCTGTAGTGCATGCACTAATGTATCCTTTAGGCAAACTCAGGGGATTTGGTGGCAAGAGAAGAAATTCTGCTGTGGTTCTCTAATTTTACTTTGTCCAGCTCTACTTAAAGAAACAAGAGATCTCTGGGCAGTGGTGGCACACACCTTTAATACCATCACTAGAGAGGCAGAGACAGGCAGATCTCTGTGAATTCGAGGCCAGCCTGGTCTGCAGAGCAAAATCCAGGACAGGCACCAAAACTACACTAGAGACCCTGTCTCGAAAAACCAAAAAAAAAAACAAAAAAAAAAAACAAAAAAAAAACAAAAAAAGAATCAGCGGAAGGCAGTTGGGAAAAGGTAAAATACTAGTTAGTTGGTGCATATATAAAATAAAGATTTATAATCCTAAGTAGTATTGATACTCACATGTATCTTGGGGTGGTTGGTCAGTTCCCTATGTTCTTACATGGCTGCTCTCACAACTTAAAAATCCAAACCTTGTCTTCTTTACTTTTGCCTTCCGTCTCATAGAACCAATTTAATCATGTGTTAAGGAAAGGAACTGTTTCTATATAATACAAGGGCTAGAAACCTTGAACATCTGATTTCAATTAAAATGAATGCTGTTCCAACCGCCTCAAGCTATCCCAATATAGCACAACAGTAATGCATGTCATGTTTTGACAATTGCGTGCTGTGTTATTCCAAAGAATCTATAATTTGATATTTTTACCACGATTTTGTGCCTTATTCACATTTCTTTGGTGCTTTGATCTCAAGGTTACATGTTAGGGCTTCCGATGTTCTCACATCTAAGTTCCTTCAATCGAAAACCATGTCTCCCTTCCTCATGACAGCATTTTTTCTGTCTTCTATGCTGACAACCTTTATTTGGAAATAGTCTGCAAGGAATAATTGCAAACAAAAAACCCATCGAGGATTCAGTCAACTTTTATTAAAATTGCAAACCAATAGTGTAAAATAGCATATTTTATAGCCTGTGACTAGAAAATAGTTGTTATTTTTTAAACTCAACAAAGTTTGTATGCCTTTTACACCAGGCAGGAATATAAATGTGTTGTTTCTGTAGCCTGTCATATAGGTATTTACCACCACATAAAACAGAGGGGATTGTCTTGAGCACCATAGTGTAGTATACAAAATCAATTTCACTTAAGATTTTTGTCCATTTAATTAAATTAACTTCTGATGTGTGTTGGGGGTGGGGGGCTTCCACAAGCACAGGCTTTATGCTTACCTGGGACATCTGTGGCCCTTGCCATTATTTTACTAACTCCCATATCTGACAGTTACATTTTATTAAAATTGTTCTTATAACCAAAATCAAGTTTTTTACTCTAAATATGCTACTTTATATTGTGTTAATAACTATTTATTAAATATGCATTTCTAATATTTTTAAGTCAAGAATAGATTATAGTTAAATGATTCCTAGCATGATGGACAGTCTTCAGGGTCGATGGCATTCTAAAAATCACTAGGTATATCATCCTGAGAGTTTTGTTATGTGGGATTAGTAGTAACCTGAACCCGACTATTTATAACTTGATAGCAGTTGTTTTGTTGACATTTTCACCAAAATTAGAGCCCATAATAGCATAGCAAAGCACCATTCCATAAGAAATGCATATATGGCTCTTTTTCAATGTTTCCCTAATAGATGACGAAAAAATGGACAAAGTCCTAGATTATTGAAGAGCAAAGAAGACCTACTCTGCATCACCTAAGTGTCCCTGCCTCAGAGAAAAGAAATGGAGGCTGGAACAAGGGACTCCCAAGAGGCTCAGCCATCATCCTGTGAAAATGTAAATTGATTGTCCATCCTTCAGCTCCATAAGCAGTGAAAAATGGATTTTACCTTTCATCTTTTTTTCTGAGGTAACTTTTTGAAGGAGCAATGCTTCTCTATAGAACTGGGGTTGTTGTGCTGTTTTGTTTTGTGATGCTGAGAAAGTAGGGGGCAGGAGGAAGAGAAACATTTAAAGACCGCTCAGCAAGCTCAAGGTGAGTTCCTTTAACACAGGCCTTACAGCGTTTTCAAACGGGATGCCACCAGAAGTACACATGGAAACACAGCCCAGAATGTTTATATTAAATAGCACCACAATTCAGGTCTGCATAGAATAGAGGTATTTATGTTGGACAAACCATTTGTAGATCTGACTTACCCAACCTTATAAAACAAGGAAATGAATTCCTAGTCCAGAAACATAAAAATGCCTTCTCAACTGTGACTATATCTACTTATCTGCACCATTCAACTTAGACTCCAATTCATAACTGAAATCTATGGACTATTGTAGCCTTAGGTCTTAAAAAATAACAATGGTTGCCTCAGGGAAAGATGGTTGGGTTAATAGTAAATAAACTGTGTTGACTACTAAATGTAATATATCATCTTTAGTGTAAATAAGAGTTTTCCTGCATTCACAGGAGTGTTTTTTATTCCCGTTGCCAGTACAAACAGCTCTAGAATTTAGGCTTTGTCCTTAATCATTGGCTCCCAGAACACAGCAAAAGCAATGATCATTCTGACCTAGCTTGCCAAATGTTTTTACCCATAGCTCATCTCCCTTCTCCCAACCAAACAAATGTAAGAGGCCTCACATCCTTTCTCTCCCAAAGCTGCCTTGGTGGCAGGGGGACCTCTGCTTCTGTGCTAGCAGATGAGGAAGTTGACACGGATCTTTCCACTGAACACAACAGAAAAATGCAGGATGGATTATTATTTTTAAACACTTTAAATGCCTTCTTAGAAACATCAAAGCTAACCAGAGCATGAGTGATAGCCAGGCCATAAGTGGAAGCTGAAAGAACCCCAGAGGAAGTAGCCTGGTTTTGCTTGTTGGCATTTTGTTTTGGCTTTTGAGACAAGATCTCATGTAACTGAAGTGGGACTCCAGCTTATGTAGCCAAAGAGAGCCTTGAATTCCTGAGTGCTACGACTTGCAGGCATTTTCTAACCTTTTCTATTGGAAGGGTCGGGTGAGGCTACTCTGCAAAAGCAGGAATGTTGGGCAGCCAGGGGGACAAAAGTGAGAACTCAGGGCTGCCGAGGTCAGAAACTCAGCCTTGACTTTAACAATCTCTGTTGTTCGAATCTTAGATGTTCTTTTAATGAAAAATCCAGAGCCAGATATCAGGGTGAATGCTGAAAGATCGGAGAAGCAGAACAAGCCACAGCCAACCTCACCTTGCCAACTCCTAAGCCAATCCTGTTTCCTCAGACTGAAAGCCTCTGAGTTCTCACCCGAAAGGATCTCAGCTGAACTGCCTTTTTCCTATCTCCTCATGCCTTATATACCTTTCTCTGGCCAGCCATGTCACTTCCTGGGGCTAAAAGCACGTGTGCTTCCCACTACTGGGACTAAAGGTGTGTGCCACCACTGCCTGACTCTGTTTCCAGTGTGGCCTTGAACACATGGAGATCCAGACAGATCTCTGCCTCCTGAGTGATAGGATTAAGGATGTGTGCCACCACTGCCTGACCTCTATGTCTAACCTAGTGGCTGGCTCTGTCCTCTGATCCTCAGGCAAATTTATTAGGGTACAGAACATATCACCACAAGTCTCCACCATGAAATAAGGAGATACTAGAAGAAACACAGCTAGCTCTCAGCTCACCAGCCCACTCTCACCTTGGGGATGCTTTCTCTTTCATAATAAACTGTCCCTTTTCAAAAAGGCTTCCTTATACAAAGTGATGGAAACTTTGCTGAAATAAAGACCTAAATACACAAAGTATTTACCATGTCAATTCTCCCTAAACTCAATTAAATTGTATTTTTGATATAATCTCAATCAAATTTCCAGCTGTCTCCTTCTCCCTCCCCAAGGGGTGTGTGTGTGTGTGTGTGTGTGTGTGTGTGTGTGTGTGTGTGTGCCTAAGTTGATCATTTGAAATTTTTATAAAAAGCAACAGACTAATAAGCTAAAACAAACATAAATAAAACAAAGTTGAACAATGTACCCTACAAATTATCAAGGCTTGTAATAAAGTTTTAAGAATTAAGCCCAAGTGTTACTGATGTAACAATTTACAAATAGACCAATGGAAGAATAGAAGCCAGAAGGAACCCATACATACATGCACAGTCATTTGATTTATGATAAATATGGTAAGAAAGGGTCAGCTGCATTTTTAAATGGTGCTGAGTCACTTAGATATCCATCTGGGAAACAATAAAATTTGACCTTACTTCACATCATACAAAAACAAAAAAAATCAATTGCAGATGGATTGCAGGTCTAAAAGTCAGAGGTGGAGCAATCACAAATCCACAAGGAAACAACTTGGTAACCTTGGTAGGCAAAGATTCATTTAACAGCACAAAACTACTAACCTTACAGGGAAGATTGATACACTGAACTTCAATAATTTTAAAGCTCTCTGTTTATCGAAAGTCACCACTTAACAGCATGAAAGGGCAAATTACACCGTAAGAGAACATGCTTGCAATACCAATAGCAGACAAGGATACAGAATCTGGTTTGTATTAAAAATGTCTGTTAATCAACACACACATGGCCTGGCAAGTGAACCAAAACTACTAATTAAAAGCTTTAACATAAAGTATTAGGGAAAAGAGATAGTGTATTTTATTCTAATATTAATACCTAAGTCAGAAGATCCACAGGAGAAAGTATATCAGCAGAACCTGGAAGATATTTATATAAACAATAAGCACAATTCTAAATGGTGATAATTTGTATATAATGTAAGTGAAATTCATTGCACTCAGCTTTTCAGCTCTCAGCGTCCTCACCTATGACAACTTTACGCAGATTGACCTTACAAGTGAAGGAGTGCATAGAAGCAAAACAGAAAAGTAAGCTAAAGCTGAGATCTCTCTGGAAGAGGAGGAAATACTGTAATGAAATAATGTAATGAACTAAAGAGCCACTAGACAACACCGCTTCATCCCTCTCACATGACATAGACTTACAAAAGAATTTTTTATCCAAACAAATATGGCCCACAATTAGAATTTGTCTCTTCTACTATTCTTTGACCAAGAACAATTGTTTCAAGAATGATGATCAATGAGTTTGCTTAACCATCTCTGGTGGTTTGAACAAGAATGGCCCCATAGGCTCATATATATGAATTTAGTCACCAGAAGTAGCACTTCTTGAAAAGGATTGGGAGGTGTGGCCTTGTTGGAGTGGGTGTAGCTTCATTGGAGGAAGTGTGTCAGGGGGGTAGGCTTTGAGGTTTCAAAAATTCAGACCAGGCCAAGTGCCCCTCTCTTCCTGGATCAGGATGTAGAACTCTCAGTGATTTCCCTAGCACCATGACTGCCTGCATGCTGCCATGATTTCTGCCATGATGATAGTGGATTAAGCCTCTGAAACTGTAAGCAAGCCCCAACAAAATGCTTTCTTTTATAAGAGTTGCCTTGATCATGGTATCTCTTCACAGCAATAGAATACTAACATCATATTAAAATACCCCTTTACACAGCATATTTCTTATTTTATGTAGAGTAGGAAAAGTCACTCTATTTAATACCACAATAATTTTTGTCATGGGGTATAAAATTTCAAGAACATTAGTAACAAATAGTTTCTAACTAAACAGTCTAGAAAATGCACACATCATTGACACCATGAACAACAGAGATGAATCTTAAAGATATTTTACTGAGGAAATGCCAATTTTTAAGTACACACTGTTGTTGTGGATCATTGATTGATAAATAAAGCTGATTGGCCAGTAGCCAGGCAGGAAGTATAGGCAGGACAAGGAGAGAGGAGAATTCTAGGAAGTGGAAGGCTGAGGCAGAGAGACGCTGCCAGCCCCCGCCATGAAAAGCGAGATGTACCGGTAAACCACGAGTCACATGGCAACTTATAGATTAATAGAAATGGGTTGATTTAAGATATAAGAACAGTTAGCAAGAAGCCTGCCACAGCCATACAGTTTATAAGAAATATAAGTCTCTGTGTGTTTACTTGGTTGGGTCTGAGGGGCTGTGGGACTGGCAGGAGAGAGATTTGTCCTGACCGTGGGCCAGGCAGGACCAGGAAAACTCTAGCTACACACTGTAGCCATATATATATATATATATATATATATATATATATATATATATATATATATATAATTCAAAATCATGCAAAACCTATCTAGGATGTCAATAGTCAGAATAGCATATTCCTTTAGGGAGGACATCACTCATGAAAACCTAAAGCCTCAGCTTTAGCTACAAAAGAGTAGGAAATACATGTTGTAGCCAGAAGTTTCTTCAGTCCTGCCTGGCCCCGCCGTTGGGATGAATCTCTCCCACTGGCCCCCCACAGCTACTTGGTCCCAAGTAAACACACAGAGGCTTATATTACTTACAAACTGTATGGCCTATGGGTCAGCTTATATTACCTAGCTCTTTCAACTTAATTTAGCCCATTCCTGTTAATCTATATGTTGCCACGTGGCCATGGCATTACCGGTCTGCTGGCATCTTCTTGCTTCTTCAGCAGCAGGCTGGCATCTCCCTGATCCTCCCCTTCTTCTCTCTATATCTCTGTTTGGATTTCTCACCTGGCTGTAAGCTTTCTTGCCAAAGGCCAAAACACCTTTATTTATCAACCAATCAGAGCAACACATATTCACAGCATACAGAAAGACATTCCACAGCAATGTGTCGTTCATATTTTTGCTAGGATTGGTATTCCGCGAGGTAAAAGTCATCATTGTCTATGAAGTATGTGTTTCTGAATTCTAATAAAAAGTGCAATGACTATCTAAGAATTAACTCAGCAAAGAATGAAGTTATTTTACAGTAAAGGTAGTAAGGCTTGAGGTAGAGTCAGGTGGTCCCTGATTCAAATCCCAACTCCACCTGTTTAGAACTGTCTTGCCTCAGTCTATTTGCCTTTTCTAAGCCCCAGTTTCCTAAAATATAAAACATAAATCATATTAACCATCCACTAGGTTGCCATGCATAGTAATGAAAAGCAAGAATATGACAGGACTTGGTGGGTAGAAGCTTTTTGTTTTGTTTTGTTTTGTTTCTTTCAGGACAGGGACACATGTAGGCCAGGCTGATCTTGAATTTTGTAGCCAACGATGAAATTCATTTCCTAAGTGCCGTGATTATAGGCATGAACTACCACATCCATTTTATGAAGTGCTGTGGATCAAACTCAGGGCACCGTGCATGCTAGGCAAGCACTCTATCAACTGGGCCACATCCCTAGCCCTGTCAAAGGTTCTCTCCATCCTCTGCATTTATTAGAGACTGTGGTAGGGTCTGCCCTCAGCCTGTAACTATCATTCCTTCTTCACAGACCAGACCAGAGATTTGTTAAGTGAAACAAAGATTCAGATATAAGAAAGCCACATAGGTCTTGAATTTTACTAAGGAGAAAATTTAAAAGGTGCTAGCTAAAAACTTACAATAACAATCTTAACACAAAAACATGGAGATAATTTATTTTATAGAAATAAAATATATTAGTGTTTTCAAATGTTTGTAAAGGCTCATTTGAAAGTCTCTATGTGAAGTAACATCACAATTGTTTTTGTAATCCCAAGTATAATGATACAAATTTCTATCTTTATTTTTATCTTCAGTTAATTAAATGTACAGACTCAGGGAGATGCTCAAATTAGTTAAATTCCTGCAATCATATTTATTAATGTAAATCCACCAACCTCATTAATTTAAGATTTCAAGTCAGCATCTTCTTACAAATTCTGTGAGGAAAACTAGAAAAAAAAAACACTAAATTCACCTTTTCACATTTGAAAATTCTGTATTGATCAAAAGTCAACATGGGCAATTCTCTGATCTCTCTGTGTGACACCCCAGATTTAGTAAGGTACCGAAAGAGTAAGCAAGCCATCCTACAGTCCCTACATACTCATATAATACATTTATTCCTAAACCTTCCACTCCAGTCCGACTCCGCCCTGCTTGCTAGGTTACTGGTGTTCTGATACTGGGGGCCCCAAACCACTCCTCTTTCTTCTAGAGTCTGGTTACCAGAAGACTCCCCCATCTCCAAAGCACACCTGAACTGCGATGCTGCCCAAGAAAACTCCCCTCACTCTACCATGTCTTCACTGTACCCCTCTTTGAATTCCAACTACTTTTTAGATTATATACTCCCTTGAAGTACTCATATTAAAGATTATCCTATCTCTCTTTCTATACTGTAAATCCCTATAAAACATGATCGAGTTCTTCCTCAACCAATTTCATCAACAGTTTCGGCTCAGTTTTGCATCTGCCTATTGAGTAAAAATGTCTGCCTAGGGACACACATTTCTACCATAAACAGCCTGCCACAAAGTCTACTGTAGGCTGCAGGCAAATTGCTTCCACATGACACATCTACAGAAAATCAAAACATGTCCAGAGAGAAGCAGGAGAGCACACCTAATTCCAGGCAGAGGTTCTTGCAGAAGTCCTGTATCTTATACTCTGTGTATTGTTTATCTTTTCATCTTTTCTTATTTTATTGTTTTATATTTATTTATTTATTTATTTATTTATTTATTTATTTATTTATTTATTTATTTATTTTGGTTTTTCAAGACAGGGTTTCTCTGTGTAGCTTTGCACCTTTCCTGGAACTCACTTGGTAGCCCAGGCTGGCCTCGAACTCACAGAGATCCGCCTGGCTCTGCCTCCCGAGTACTGGGATTAAAGGCGTGCACCACCACCTCTTTTCATCTTTTCTTATCTGGAAGAGGAAATGAATACAGTTATCTATCCCGTTCCAAGCTCTAGGAGGGGAGCTCACATGGTCCTTCCTCATCAGCAGGCTTCTTTACCCACTAGTATGTTCAATATATGGTGCCAGCGGATTAGAGCTTGGTCAATGTCTTTATCCCTCCACCTCTCCTGAGGGGCAGATTCTCTCTATATATACCAAAGGTCTCAGCAACACTCTGTACACAGCTTCATTGTGTTCAGGTCCTAGTAACTTCCCTGCCTTGGCTAAGACTTAGGAGTAGTAATGCCTTATCCTCCACTTTCTGCCACCCATAACCAGTGATCTCTTTCTACACTGCCCACAGAGCTGCAGAATTCTTCACATTGCTCAATATGAACTGGCTGTTTCCTGTCAGGCCTCTGGGTGACACTGATGTTTTATTTATGATCTTATAATTTTCATATGTATGATACTTATAGTGTGCTTCCTTGTTTTTTTAAGCAAATGAGTGTCATATGATAACGTGTTCTTGTAATGATTCAGGGTCATCAGAAGGACTCTCAGAGATAACATAATTGTTTATCTGCTTCTTCTATCTACTGTCCTTTTGTGCTTTACAGACATTACCTCATCTAATCTTTCCTTTTACACTCATGTGTGTGTATATATACACACTGGGCCAGTGGGCGGGGTTGGAGAGATGACAACTAAAAGTGGCCAGTAGTCCATTCTATGAAATCAAGGAAGCATAGCTGAGTAATTAATGGAAATAATTCCATTTCTAAGGTGTAGGGAGATGGATCCATAGGTAAAGTGCTTGTTACACAAGTGTGAGAACCTGAGTTCAGATCTCCAGTGTGCATCCATGCACGTGCATGTGCATACACACACACACACACACACACACACACACACACACACACACACACTCACATAAAAGCAAGGCATGGCAACATGCATTTGGGTGGGTGAGGCCGGCCAGCCTAGATAAAAATAGCAAGCCCCAGGTTTGGTGAAAGACCCTGTCTCAAAAACTGATGAGAAGAATAGAGGAAAACGTGCAACCATAAATCTCTGGCCTCCTCGTGTGCATGTTTGTGCAAGCACATGCACACATATACAAACACACACACACACACACACACACACAGAAAAAAGAATTGAAATCAAGAGTATATCACTGTCAAACTTGAGTCCTTACCCAGTAGATGAAATAAAATCAATGCCTCTCTCCACCTCACTGTCTTAGAGAACTGGTGAATTGTGTGGTAGATATATGGATTATTATTGTCAGTGATTCACACTGTTGTTCTTCTGAAGTCACAGTGTGTAATGTAGTTATCTCCTCTAATTGATTTAAAATATGTCTGCAGCCCCAATGCAAATCTGGCAGTCACTGTCCTGTGTATTCTCATACCTATGTTATCCAGCCTTCACTATCTAATTGACTTCTTATAATTTACTATTAGTCAAGTAATATAAAATGTATTCGAAATGGAACTGTGTGTGAAAATAAGACTTGCAGTTTCTTGGCAGAAGACTGACAGGCTTTGGAACTTGGATGTTCATGATTCAACAGCTATATTTTAGATAATACTTGTGTTAGTTACTTTTCTCATTGTTGCAACATACTGACAGGAACAATGTTCAGACAGATAGATTTATTTATTCTAACTCACAGTTTGAGTGGATACAGTTCATCATGGCAAAATAATCATGGAAGAGTCAACGAAGAGAGATTCTGGAAGAACTGGGGCCAAGTCCTCAATGATCCACTTCCTCCAGCAAAGCCCCACCTCCTAAAGGTTCCCTCATTTCCCAAAAGAGCTGTACTACATGGGACCAAACACATGAGCATGTTGGAAAGATCTCACACTAAAACCATAACAGTACTGTACTATATTTTAATATAGAATGAAAATGATTGTTGTATCCGCACTAAAGCCACATAGTGAGAAGCTCATAGACTCTCTAGTTGTCAATGCCCCAAATGAACCTGTCTTCAAGTTATCTCATCTAAAGCAGCAGGAGCCTCTAGATGATTCCAGCTCTCAGCCAGTTAGTCATTCCTAGCCACTTAATTTTTCCTAGCTGGCATCCTAGGTACCATGGAGCAAAGATCTAAATCTATCAGTGTGTGTGTGTGTGTGTGTGTGTGTGTGTGTGTGTGTGTGTGTGTGTGTGTGTGTATTGTGTATGTCTAGCTAGATATATGTGGATTATTCACATATACATTATGGTAGGGGGAGCAAATTTGGTTTTCCATTAGAAAAGATTCTGGCAAGCTAAGTTGAACTATGTCCCTTCACCTCACCCAGCCTAGACTCAAGTATTTGATCTTAGTAACCCACAGGAAAGGTAACCAATTCAGCAGTGCTTCAATCTAAGTAAACAGCAAGAAAATCAAAGCTCTCTGCAGAAAGTCATGCCAATTAACAACACCATAGCTGACCCAATTACTAATGTAAACATCCCATCAAAATGGCATTCTTGCCCTTCAAAAGAGGAGAGGGGGTGAGTGACAGAAAAGCTTCAGTCTTAGAGTAAGGAGCTGAGTAAATAAACATCCACTTTACTGTAAGGGTCCTTACCAACTCCAGGGTAAAACTTTATACATATGTTTGACCACATTTTGCTATTTGCTCTTAGCATTAATTTAAGCTACCTTCTCTTGCCAGTAACGTCCGACTTCTGCCTCCTGTGAATGGGCATAGGTGAACTTAATGACAGCCTTCCTTTGGAAATGCTCCCTGAACTAGAGTCATTAGTATGCTGGATTTCCAAAGCAGTGTGGGTATTCATTACCAAGTAGACCACCAAGTCCTGTGCACAGAAACCAAGGCATAACCAAGGTAATTCCAGGACAGGCATGATATATGAGATAAGGGTGAAATGAGAAGATCACCAAGAAAGCTGACCATTAACATCCCACATGATGCTTGGTGGTATGGCAGGAATAACTCATAAAAGATGATGAGGTGGGCTCAATCCTCTGATTGTCCTACCCTATGATGGAGCTGTCACTGAGACACTATGCACACACTAGAGGAGATCTGGGATCTGATAACTAGCACAGCAAACACGAATGAGGTGATTTCCAAACACAGTAACAGTGGGAACAAAGGTCTTGCAGAAGACACAGAGCGTTCAAGGGCCATCCACAGGCTGGGACACAGGAAGAGTCAAAACAGGAACACAAAGAGAAGTCAGAGGTCCAATAAGGAAGGGTTTTGGAAGCGTGAGCTTTCACCCTGCAGCAAACTACGAGGGGTTTCCGTGATGAAAAGATATTATCTAACTTCCCTTTAGTGGGACTTCTCTGGATGGTGTAGTAGAAATAAATTGAAAGCTAAACACCGAGGCAAAGGAAGAGTCAAGAATAAATTTCACTTTCCCTACATCTATTGGTGGCTTGGCCTGTTCAGAGGCAGTGAAGAAAGTGTGGATTCTGAGCCTATTTTGAAAGTAAAACTGTCAAGACCAGCAGAGTGATTCAGTATGAAATGTCTTCCTTTCTTCTATTATTTTTCCTCATAGTACTTATTGCTTTCTGAAATACCTTGTATTTATTTTTCAATGTTTGTATTTTCCCTACTCCATAAATAAAAGCCTCATGAAAGTGGAGATTTTTGTGCCTGGCCCATAGTAGGCACTCAATAAGTGGTTGTGAACTGGATTAATTTATCTAAAGTATTTAAATCATGCTCTTACGGTTTTTTAACCTTGTCTCATCCCCTTCCATTTGTAGACACTATTTATTAGAGGTCTGATCACATCACTCTACCATGAGTCACTTCAGCAAATTCACTTTAAATTGATCTACATTGTTTGGAAAGTGCCACGTAAATTATCTCTATAGCTTGGCTGCCCTGTTCTGCTAACTGGTATAAACAAACTGCTTCTAATGTACAAGACATGGCATTAGGTCATGGCTGAGTTCTAATTGACTTGATTTAATTAGCATGGATACCAGGGATGCACATTTACAAGGGCAGACCGTAGAACAGTCTCCTGCTGAGGTAATGTTGTACCTGGGTTCTGTTTCAAGGATATGAGCCATTGATGAAGCTGTTCTGACAGAGCCTTTCTGAAGCCAAGGACAACATAATGAGGCCAATTTAGGGGGATGGCCTTAAAGCAGTAACACTGACACCTCCTGCCACATGTAAGCTTTTTTTTTTCTTTATTAAGAATGTTTTTATTCATTTTACATACCAACCAGAGATTTTTTTCCTCTTTAATAAACATGACAGAGATTAAAGATGAGATGGGTCAGATATGGGCTGAGCATTCATTGGATGACTGGGAACCCGTGTGTACCTTCCAGTAACCCTAGGGTTGGAGAACAGATTGCTGCTGCAGTTCACCTGCACCTTTGGTGTTACCATGCATTCCAGGCAGGGGAGGGTAGATCCTTGAGGACCTCTCTCCTGCAGCCTCCCCTTTGACTCCCTATGCCTAAGAGGGTGAAATGGGCCGCTGGGGTGGGATGCTGAAATTTGTAAAATATGTAACACAAATAACTCCTGTCAAAAGATAACATTACTCTGAGTTTATCAAACCATCTAGTTGGCTTTTACTTGTGATTCATGAATTGGAGCAGCAGCGCCTCTAGAAGTTTAGAAGGTTCTTCACTGGGCTGGAGAGAGGACATGAATCTCCAGTTATGGAAGGGCAGAAAACAACAGAAACAGGGAACAGGGATGAAGGGGGATTGCTTAGCATTAGGCTACTTCACATTGCTTTCCTCAAAGGGGATTTCCTCATGCTCACTACAACTTGTCAGCTTAGGGAGTCAGCTATTCTCTCTCCCCTTCCCCGCCTCCCCTTTTCCTTCTCCATCTTCCTTTGCCTGACTTCTCAGATGTTGAGGCAAACAGCTCACAGATAAGCTGACTACATTATATCTGATTTCACAGAACTCATGTATAATGCAGTTTGTGTATGTATTTGAACAGGATGAATACCTGTTTTATATTCTATTGCTACATAATAAATACATCAGCTTACAAACATCACGCATTTAGCAGCTACACACACACTTCTGTGGACCAGCTAAGCTAGTCCTCTGTAAAAAGGTTGCAATCAAGGAGTTAGGTGGCTCTCTTCCTTTTGGGAGCTCAGAATCCTCTGCTCAATTCACTAGGTAGGTAGCAACACTTAGAGCCACGACCCTCTCTAAGGCCTGGTCATACCCTGGGAGTTTGCCATCTTAAGACAAACAGACAAATACCTCAACTCAGAAAAGGAACCAAGCACACCTTTAACAGCTTTTATCTGATCAAGTCTGGTCCATGTGTGAATAATGCCATGTTATATTATAGCACAGCATTAACCATAGGAGTGACATCCGATCACATCTGGCAAATTCTACAGGTTAGAAGAAAGCCACATGTTCTACCTACACTGAAAAGAAGGCTATTACAAAACCTCACTGGACTAGAGGAAGAAAAAAATCCACTGGGAGTCACTTTAGACTGTACACAGCACCACTTCAGATTTGCTTAAATTAACTGTATGCTTTGTTACAAGTATAAACTGTCTTTGTTAAAAATCCAGCCATTATAGCAATGAATAAAATAGAAATTTGAAGTTTCCAGCAATTGGCTAAGGGTCAGAAATAGAAAACAGATTTTATATTCTGACAACCTTGTCAAAATATTCTATTTTGTACTACATATTGTTCTAGGCAAAGCACTAACAAAGACCAGCTCCATGATTCAATAGAGGACATCTAAGCTCAACATGTCACTTTCTTAAAAGAAAAAATGCTGAAAAAAAAGCTTGCCAAACTCAGCTTGTAAGAATTAGGGACTCATTTAAGTGTAAAAGTGAAGTGTTCTTAGTATGGGAAAGACATAAGATAGAAAATGTTTACGTTGACAACCTAAAATGGCAAAGCCCTTGAGAAAGCTCTGAGCAATTTTTGGCCTATCTTGCCAAGAAAACATTTCTAGCAATGCCCAGCTACACAGGCCAGCAGAGTGCATTTATAGAACCAATTCAAGGCACAGCCTTTAAGTATTATTTCTTTGGTCTGTAATCTGGTATTTTAACCATAATGGACCATGAAGAAGTTCTTTTCTTGTCATGGCTACTTAGGGTCATTATGCCTCTTGTGCCTCAATGTTCATTTCTCTTCCTAGATTTGGGGTTTCCTACTATAATTTTATCAAATATGTTTTCTATTCCTTTAGTGTGTATCTCGGATCCTTTTTCTAGCCCTTGCTTTCTTAAGTTTGATTTCTTGATTATTTCCCAGGCTTTTTAAAAATTGTAATCATGTTTGTTGATTTTTTGTTTGATTGATTATAGTACTTTTTTGGACTTGTATCCTATTCCTGATTCTTTCTTTTGCTTGATCTGGTCTATTAATGATTCTTCTCATTTGGTTTTTATTTGATTTCTTGAGTTTTTATTTCTAGCATTTCTGCTTCATTTTGTTTTCAAAAATCTCAAATTCCTTGCCTTTCTAATCCACTT
This sequence comes from Peromyscus eremicus, assembly GCF_949786415.1. Taxonomy (NCBI): domain Eukaryota; kingdom Metazoa; phylum Chordata; class Mammalia; order Rodentia; family Cricetidae; genus Peromyscus; species Peromyscus eremicus. The sequence goes on along the minus strand of NC_081418.1, from coordinate 22,553,933 downwards.
TGGTAATTTTCTTATCCAGTTCCTGAATTGACTTCCCTATGCTTGTCACTAACTCCTTTGAAGTTATTTATCATTTTGACAATTAAACATTTGAATACTTTGGCATTTCAACCACTTCAATGTCTTCGAATTTGATTGTTGAAGGTTATGATCTTTTGGAGTTAAGTTGCTTTCTCATGTTTCTTGCACATCTATGTTGCAATCTGTTCATCTGTTGGGATAGATCTCTCTTCCAGTTTAATCTGAGGGTCTCTGGTGAGCAGCCATTTTTTTCTTTCTTTTTTTCTTCTTTTTTTTGAGCTCAGTTCTTTTTTAATATATATTTTTATTTTATAATTAATTTAATTTTACATATCAGCCACAGATTCCACTGTCCTCCCTCCTCCCACCCCCCAGCCTTCCCCCTGCCCCAATCCACCCCCCATTCCCACCTCCTCCAAAGCAAGGTCCCTCTGGGGATTCAGTCTAGTCTGGTAGATTCAGTTGAGGCAGGTCCAGTCCTCCACTCCCTGTACCAAGGCTGAGCAAAATGTCTCAGCACAGGCCCTAGGTTCCAAAAAGCCAGCTCATGCACCAATGACAGGTCCCGGTCCCACTGTCTGGGGACCTTCTAAACAGTTCAAGCTCATCAACTGTCTCACTTATCTAGAGGGCCTGGTCCAGTTCCATGGGGGTTCCCCAGCTATTGGTTCACAGTTCATGCGTTTCCACTAGTTTGGCTATTTGTCCCTGTGCTTTTTCCAATCATGGTCTCCATATCTCTTGTTCATATGATCCCTCCTCTCTCTCATGTATTGGGCTTCTGGAGCTCTGCCTAGGGCTTGGCCATGATCTCCCCATCTGCCTCCATCAGTTACCGGATGAGGGCTCTATCATGACAGTTAGGGTGTTCGGCCATCCGATCACCAGAGTAGGTCAGCGCCACCACCGCCCAGCAAGCAGCCGTTTCTTGGGAGCTAATTCTCAGCAACATTATGAGTGGAGTTCTTTGAGGATCTAGACCTGGAGCTGCAGGCTGGTTGTTTCCTCATTTTCGAGGCATAGATCTCTCTCTCTCTCCCCCCGTGCCTCCCTCCCTGCCTCCCTCTCTGCCTCCCTCTCCTGAAATCTTACCACCTCTTTTGTGATTTCTGATTTTCTTTCTTTCTTTCTTTCTTCTTTCTTTCTTTCTTCCTTCCTTCCTTTCTTTCTTTGAAATATAACCCATCCTTTGTTATCGTAACTCCTCTCATTCACCATGGCAAATGGAAGAAGCTTCTAATGTATCATTTTATTCCAAATGTCTTCATTCTTGCCAAAGTTAACAAATGTGCCATGAATCTGAATGGACAATCCTCAAATAATGCAATTTTTAGGAATACACCCCCAGTCTATTTCCCTGATCTTTAAAAAATTCTATCCATTTATTCATGTAATGTAGAAGAGTGTTTTGTCTGCATGTATGCCTCTATGTCATTTGCATGCCTGGTGCCCAAGGAGGCCAGAAAGGGTATGGTACACCTTTAGACTGGACTTGTAAGTTGAAACAGACAGTTGTAAGTTGCCATGTGGGTGCTGGAAGTTGAACTCAGGTGCTCTGGAAGAACAGCCAATACTCTTAACCACTGAGCCATCTCTCCAGTCTGTCCTTGTTCTTTAAAAAAAAAAATATTGACTATTCCAAGGAATTTAAGTTGCATCTATTACTAGGAGCAGCTTTTTATAGAATACCTTAATGAATTTGGTAGTGACTGAAAATGTCCCTACACTTCAGAGTTCTTTAAATAACTCAGCAAGTTAAAAAAAAAACACAAACAATACTCTGAAACATGATGCTATGAGATTATACTATGACTTTTGCTATAATCAAGTAAATCTGGAATAACTCCAATCAAGTCCTTACTGTTAATTTAAAGAAATTGAATTACACTGCAGATATGATACATTTCCAGGAGGGATGAAATACAAACAATTGTGTCCTTCAGTGAGGTGCACTTATAAGGCTAGTCCATGATTTCCTCAACAGGTATTTATGGAGTGCCTACTGGAGTTCAGGCAGTGCTCTATCCCCAGAGAAGACAAAGGTAAGCCAATAAGCAATGTGCTTGACAACTCTGGCATGTGGGATTGTAGGGCAGAAACCAAATACGTTTAAAAAAAAATCAATACATAGGATTACTGATGATGACCACTATTGAAGAAAAATAATAGAGATATTATAACAGAATATGATTGACTGTGTAGATACTTTACATAAGCATGTCAGGAAGACATCTCTGAAAAGGCAATGTTTGAAAAGACTCTTAAGTTGAGCTGAAGGTATAGCTGAGGTGTAGAGTATGTACTTAAAATGCATAGAGTCCTGGGTTCTTGGCCATAGTAAGAGCATATTTTAAGCTCTGACGATCCAAAATGAGGTCAGAGTGACTGCACAGTGAGCAAGAACTGCAAATAGTAGATTTAAAGAGGTAGCCATGGGCCAAAGTAACACAGGGCCTTAACGATTAATGATAGGGGGTAGTTTGGATTCTAAGTGTAATGAGAAGCAATTGAAATTTGAGTTACTATATATACAAAGCTCTTATATCATCTTGACTGTGTACTTTAAGTGATTTGAACATGGAAACTCATTGAATCATCACACAAGGTCTACAAAAGAGGTTAACATTTCCTTTCTATTATACAAATAAGAAAAGTGAAGCCAAAGAGATTTTATAGCATATCATCACAACGTTTATATATAGTGTTACAAGAATTGTAATGTGAACAGACTAACTTATTTGTTTTTTAAATTCACTTTGGCTCCAATGTATAATAAAAAAAACATAAGCAGATGAAAATATTCCAGGTTAGAGATGAAAGTAGGTTAAATCTTGGGTGGCAGTGGAAGGGGAGAATGGCTAGGTTCAGAATATATTGACGAGGTAGAGCCCAGAGGACAGTTGACACACTGAATAGGCAGGGCTCCTGAAAACTGAGTGGATATGAAGGAATACATGGCAAAAATAAGTGTGAGAGCTGAAGAAAGAATGGGAAATTGGAGGTCATATAAAGACTGGGGTACATTTTACGTGTTTACACAGAGATATTGAGTGTATAATAGGTTGTACAAATAAAGAGTTCAGTCAAATGGTCTATCTACATGTACAGATGTAGTATAATCAGCTTATAGATGTTGTTTAAAGTAGTAAGACTGCATGAGATGACTGAAAGATCAAAGAAGTAGGAGTAGACACCCAAGGAGTAAGCTACAGGCATCCTATCTATCCCTAAGCCAGTAAGTGCTGAGCATAGGAAAAGGAGCTAGCAAAATACTTAAATGCTTAGAAAATACTAGTAAAGAAAAAAATCATCAAGCTTTGGGACCCCCCTCTGCAAATCCAAATGAAACCATTTCAAGAAGGATGCAGAAACCCACTCTCAGGTGCATCAGAAAGGAGAGGTGAACTGAAGTCAAGACTTGACATTTGGATTTGCCAAGATAAAGGCAATCAATAGCTTTGACAAGACCAGTCTAGATAAAATGCTGAGACAAAAATCCTAATTAGGGTAGAATTCAGAAATATTAGGTGTCAAAAGAATAGTGACAGAAAATGTCTGAAAATCTTTACAAGAATTTCAGTGTAAAGGAAAGTAAGTAGAGAAATAAGCAAGTCTGCATGAGGTCTTGGAAGCCAGAGAAATCCAGATAACATGTCTTTATGCTGGAATGATCCAGTAAAAAAGGAAAATTAAGGATCCATGGTATAAAGATAAGTAGAATGCTCAAGGAAGATGTGATAGGGTGAAATGTCCCCAAAAGAAACAAAAGTTTCACAAGATCAGAGACAAGACATCACACATCAGTATTGGACAGGAAGGTTGTTCAACTTGCTAACACAAAGATTATCAATATTTTCTAAATGAATCAAAAAGTTTTATCAGTCAGCTAAGGGCACAGAGAAAGGAAGTCCCTGGAGTTGAAAGTTTAGAGATAGAGAGAGCAAAGTACATGGTATAGCTATGTGGAAAAGTGAGAAACTGAATAAATAACAAGGAAATGAAGTTGAATTTCATTTCTTATTCTTTTGATCAGGAGGAAATGACTTTTCCTTACTGGGCCTCAACAGAGTCCTGATATCTGTCCCCAGTGGACTCTAAAGCCACTGTAATAGAACTACCTTTAGGCATGTCTGTGAGGGTGTTTCCAGAGAGGTTTACCTGAAAGAGGAAGACCCACCCTAAATAGGGGTTGCAGGATCCCATGTGCTGGCAACCTAAACTGAATAAAGAGGAAAAAGAGAAAATCTGATGAATGTCAGCATTCCTCACTCTCTGCTTCTTGGTCAGCAGAGATGTGAGCAAGCAGCTGCCTCATAGCACATTACCATGGGATTACCCATCCCCATGCCTTTGCCATTATGATGGATCATATCACCTCAAACTGTGAGTCAAGGGAAACTTCTCCTCCTTGTCCAATATTTGTTCATGGACATGAAGAAAAGGGGAACTAATACAGTGAGGTGTCACTGAAGAGTGGTGACATTAATGAAATAAAGATCTCAATCAAGTTTGTAAATTGTGGACATTGTATGTTAGATCTCAATCAAGTTTGTAAATTGTGGACATTGTATGTTAGATTTAATGGTAAACAGTTAGGGGGTAAGCATTCAGCTTCAAGTCACTATTTCAGAGCCTGTAGAGTAGTTATGACAAAGCCTGGGATATGACCAAAAGAAAAAGAAACAGTTTAAAATGGGGAGATCAAGGGATCAGAGTCAGAGTACTGCATGTGTCACTTAACGTTTTGTTACTTAAGAAAATGAGAATAGAAATAGAAACAGTGATGGACAGAAGGAAAATAAGCCCAATGCCAAGAACTAAGTTAAAACAAAAGAACAAAAAATGAGCAGTCAGAGGTTCTGCAAGTACATGAAATGCGTGTGCTTCAGAGAAACTGTGCTTTTGAGGGAAAATGGCCTGGCAGCAACAGTTGGAACAAGGACACGTAACCCCACCTTAGAAGTAGATGTGTGAATAAAGTGTTCTGCATCTCAGAGGTTTCTGGGGACAGCTAGATCTGTGGGTTAGGGACATGAAGAATACATTCAGAAAGGAACCTGGAGGTTTTGCCGATGTTGAACTGAGTTCCAGGAGACATCCCTGAAAGGTCTAGAAAGTCAATGACACAAACAGGAGGAGGTGGCAAGCCTTATAAGGACAGCAATAGTGATGAGAAAGGCCTGGAGGCTTCTGAGGATAACCAAGGTAGACAAGACATGTGTAAACCTCTAGCTCAAGGGCTCTATCGCAGGGTGAATCCTCGCTTCTGACTGGCACCTTCTTTCTAAGATTGTTCTCTATGGTAGAGTGAGGCCACCCCTGCCACACCCTGCAGAACTCATGGAATTCTGTGTCCTCCCTCTCACTTTCCTTCTCTGATCACAGCTATGAAGCCAAAGCAAGAAAGTAAACACCACAGCAGGTTCCATTTTTCCAGCCTCCATATCTGTGAAAAATAAACTCTGTTATTCACCCACCTAATTGATGGGTTCACTAGCTCAATAATGTAGCTGACTCAGACAGTGTATAAGACAGAAGGATTCCATCATACTGGTTCGGGCCCAGTGCTAATTGTATCGAATGCCTACCGGAGGCTCAGGAAACACTTAATGAAAGAAAACATTAGCATAACACCAGTGTGATTGGTGCCACAAAATAAAGTTTATAGTAGACAAAAAATTATTATTAAATACATAACTAAAATCATGTGACCTACAAACGAAGAAGCAGTTTTCTTGACCCTATCAGTAGAAGGCTGCTGAGATTTGTAGTGCAGAGGGGGAAATGTGTTGTCCTCAGATTCTCTTTGGGCATCTGAAAAGATACACAGCAAATCTGTTATGGTTTCTGTCTTAGGGTTTCTATTGTGGTGAAGAGACACTATGGTCACAGCAAAAGAAAAGCATTTAGTATCAGGGCTGGCTTAGTAGTTTAGAGGTTTAGTCCAATGTAGCTGAAGTTTTCCTGGTCTTGCCCAGCTCCTGCAGCCCCATGGTCCCACAGCCACTCAGACCCAAATGAACACACAGAGGTTTATATTAATTATGAACTGTATGGCCTAATGGCTCAGGCTTCTCACTAGCTAGCTATTACATCTTAAATTAACACATTGTTAGAAATCTGTATTTTGCCACGTGTCCTTTCTCCTTCCTCTCTAGATAGAATGTCCCACCTAACCCTATTCTGCTTCATCATTGGCCAAACAGCTTTATTTATCAACCAATCAGAGCAACACAAATTCACAGCGTACAGAACTACACTTCACAGCAGTTCAATATCATCATGGTGGGAAGCATGGTGGCATTCAGGCAAATATGGTGCTGGAGAAGGAGCTGAGAGTTCTATACCTGGATCAGCAGGAAGAGAGAAAGAGAGACACTGAGCATGGCTTGAGCATTTGAAACCTCAAAGCCCACCCCCAGTGACATACTTCCTGACAAGGCCACACTTCCTCCAACAAGGCCACACCTCTTAATAGTAGCACTCCCTAAGAACCTATGGGAGCCGTATCTATTCAAACCACCACAGTTGTTAACTCCAGATAGTATCTGCTGTGGGCAGATCTTAGGCTAGTGGCCTGGATCTAAGGCCATGCTCAGTAACATGCTAAGTCACAATAAAGTTTAAAACAAATACTACAAAGCCAATAAAAACATACCAGGACAGAAACTAGTAAGAAAAACTACTTAAAGAAGGCCACCAGGAAAGGTCTCTCTGAGAATGTGGTGTTTTAACTGAGATCTGAGGAAGAAAAGAAGAAAAATAGAAAACACAAACACAAACACACACACACAAAAAAAAAAATCCAAGAGGAAAAAGAGTATTAGAAAAATCTTTGGATTAGCCAGGCAGTGGTGGTGCACACCTTTAATTCCAGTATTCAGGAGGCAGAGACAGGCAGGTCTCTGTGAGTGTGAGGCCAGCCTGGTCTACAGACCAAGATCCAGGACAGCTAGGGCTGTTACACAGAGAAACTCTGCTTGACAAACAAAAAAACAAGCAAGCAAACAAAAATCCTTGGATAAGATAGAGTTTTAAAACCCTGGTGTGGATAGAACTGTGTGGATGTGGTTATAAAGGAAAGCAAAGGCTGAAGGTCACCAAAGTCAGGAGACTATCACTGTGTCATATGGGACTCTTAGGGACTCTTAAGCCCCACAGCCAGGAGCAGGAATTATGTATGATAGATGCTAAGAAGCCTGACTATATGTGTCCTTGTTTGGGGACCAACAGCCTTCTGCCCTTACCATGTGTCCAAATTCATCCTCCTCTTACTACACAGAGAAAGGTAATTTGGGGACAATACGGTTATACCTCTATCAGATTTACTTTGTACCTAATGTTTAAGGAAAGAACCTACTGGTTATTCCAGCATGTGTGCTGAATTACAGCTCTCTGACTCAGTGTAGAAATGAATAGATGGCAGGTAGCAACGCTAACTGCTGCTCTAAATAGCAAAGACTATAAATAATTCATGCATAAATGGTTAGTCTTCCCAGAGTAAATATTTTCCAACAGTCATTTATAAATAATTGAGACTTCTGTTTGAACCACCTGTCTGTCTGTATTCCTTAGGAAACTAAACTGAATATACAGTTGCCTGTGACTCCACTTCCTATTTCAAAAGCCAGCATGATCAAAGATGTAGAGAAGTTTTTTGTGCTTTCTCCCTTGTCGAATCTTTTTTATCACAGACATCCCAGAAGCTATAGACAGTACTGAAAAAAAGAGTTGCTGAAGAGGAGTTGGACAGTTGGGCATCTCACCTTCCATAGGCCTTGAGTGTGTTGTAAAAAGTGAAGACTACAGAATCTAAGGACCTGGCTGGTTTTCTCTCTCTCTCTCTCTCTCTCTCTCTCTCTCTCTCTCTCTCTCTCTCTCTCTCTCTCTTTGTGCATATGATATAAGTGTGCATGTGTGTGTGCACATGTGTGCCAGCATTCATGTGTGTGAATGTGGGCACGCACATGCCATGGAGTATATGTAGAGGGGTAAGGACAAACTCGGGTGTTGGTCCTCACCTCATTTGAAGCAAAGCTTCACTGTCACTGTTCTGGTATGTATCACTTTGGCTGGTGTGAGCTTCTGGGGACTCTCTTGCCTCTCATCCAATTTCCTCACAGGAGCACTGGGGTTACAGATGCATGTGCTATGAGTCCAGCTTTTCTGTTTGTTCTGGGGATTTAGACTCAGGTCCTATACCTTCATAGTAAGCATTTTTACCCAGCTCAGAAACTGGATTGAGTCCCTTACTTTGGCCCTGAGTAGAGTCTTAGGAAAATTCTTGTCCTTGCTAAAACTTAAATTTTTCTTATAGATATAATAGAGGGGGGAAAACAGCAAAAGACAAACAAAAAGCAATAATATTTTAAATAATCTCATAAATTCCTATGGGGGAAAAGTGAATAAAAGAACATCATAGTAAAGACTTAGAATAATGGAATTCTGAGTCAACAATTTGGAGAAAGACTAAGATGAGGGAGACGGTCACTCTAGACTGAAGGGAATAGTAATAGTCCACATGGAACAAATTGTGAGCATTAAGTGCAAAATCAAACACTAATCATTCCATAGAAATACGTTCACTTGTCTATTCGTCGATGTACAGACACTACGAACATGAACTGAGAGGACCAGGGTTGGGATTCAAAGCAGGGGTGAGCATTCACAATGGTAGAAGGAACTGAAAAATTACCGTCAGTGAAAGAAAAAAAAAACTCAAGATTTGCCCTGCCTCTGTTTACAAAAGGAACGATGAAACGGCCATTGGTACGTGGTCGACTGACTAAGGGACTCCGAGGCCCGCCTGGGCTTTTCTTTCTGAAGCCGGTTCTGTTTCCAATCCTGCCGTCCGGTACGGAGGCCGGCAGAGAACAGGACCTGGGTGAATGAGAGAAAAAAGCCAATTGACTTACTTGAAAATTTAAGCCAGCTCAATTCCAAGCAACCACAGGACAGTGCAGTCTGTTAGGAGGAAGTAGCTACAAAGACAAAACAATTTAGAGTTTTGTTTACAGTGTTGCTTTAAAAAAAAAAAAAGTAAAAGATGATAGTTAGGGTATTCGCTAGACTAGTCACCAGAGGAGACCGGTCCAGGCATCCTCTGGACCACGGCCAGCAGTCCAAGGTGGGGTCATCCTTGTGGATTCCTGAGAGCCTCCCCAGCACCCTGCCTCTTCCTATTCCCATGATGTCCTCATCTACCATGGTATCTTCCTCCCTGCCCTCCCACTCTGTCCCTGTTCCAGCGTGACCCTCCCATTTCCCTATGTTCTCATCCCCGACTTCTCGCCCTCTGCCACCTCCCCACACCCAGTCCACTCATGTAGATCTCATCCACTTCTCCTTCACAGGGTCATTCATGTGTCCTTCCTAGGGTCTTTCCCTGTTAGCTAGCCTCTCTGGAGCTGTGGGTTGCAGTCTAGCCATCCCTTCCCTACCCTAGCTGTCATCATAGAGCTTTTGTCCAGTGACTGACGGAGGCAGATGCAGAGATCCACTGCGAGGCACCAGGCTGAGCTCCGGGAATCCAATCGATGAGAGAGAGGGGGGATTCTGCAGGCGGGGGACGTGGAGATCATGATGAGAGGACGTGCAGAGATGACTGGCCACACTAGTGGAAGCCCATGAACTGTGGACTGGTGGCTGTGGAACCCCCATGGGACTGGACTAGGCTCTCTGGATATGGAAGACAGTTGTTTGACTCGAACTGTTTGGAGGACACCTAGGCAGGGGGTTCCGGATCCGTCCCTGGGGCATGGGCAGGCTTTTGGGAATCTGGTGCCTGTGATGTGACACCTTGCGCAGCCTTGGTGCAGTGGGAAGGGGCTTGGACCTGCCTAGGCTCGGTGTTCTGGGCGCTGCTGACTCTCCATGGGAGACCTTGATTTGGGAGATGTGGGGATGTGGGATGCCTGGAGAGAGGGCTGGGGGTGGGGTGGGAGGAGGGAGGAGGTGGGATCGTGGGTGGTATGTAGAGTGAGTAGAAAATTTCTCAATAAAGAAAAATGAAAAAAAAAATAAAAGAACCATGCACTGAAATAAAAAAAAAAAATGTTCATTCACATACTTGTAGAAACGTTTTTTAAATTCATGTTGTAAACAAGAGATCACAAAAATCAAATCTGAATAGTAAGATTTCCAACTGGCCTTTGATACTTCACATCATCACAATGAGAAAGGCAGCCATTTTAAAACATAAGGCAGCACCATAAGGATGCTAATAGTCATTGGTGTATGCAGCCACCAGATGTCACTATTGGTTTAAACAAGTACGCTGAATCTTGCTCCAGGCTAATTCCTATGATTTCTATATCTTTGGAACCTGGAAGTGCACCCCAAACCAGGCCTGTCATGAAACAAGCATCTAATTACTTTCTGGCAGAAAAATCAGGACTGAGTCTAGAACCCCCAAACACGTTCTAGTGCTTCTCTTGTTCCATGTTTTTGTTTTGTTTTGTCTTCTTTCTCAAGTAAACAAGCCCAGTGATTCCCCCTTAGGCTAGGGTGCCACAGCCATGAAGCACCATATCAAAATAATTGCCTGTGTCAAGTGTTAGTATTTGTTCATTTTGTCTTTTAAAAAATGCTTCTATCTTATGCATTAGCAACTGGAGAAGACCTTACCAAAGATCTTGCTCATCAAAGTCCAGTTGAAAGAAATTCTTTTTATATAGGTGACATTAAACAGCAGTCCCTAAATGCATTTCTTGCTTGTAAAATGTACAAATGAATTTCTCATGGAATGGGTATACCTAAGATTGGTTTTTAGTTTCTCTAAGTATAAAGAAGATGAACTGTCGTTATGTTTGCTCCTAAGCTTTTATTTCCTTTTAGAGGCCAGGAAGGAGTCTTCCCTTTAGACAAATCCGTTTTCTCTCACCAAGACTCTTGTGTCACTGCCTTCTCTTCAGTATTCCAACAAGTGATTCGTTCTCTCTGTCCTCCCATCTTCAGGACTTCTACCCCAGTCGCCGGGAGAAAATATCTAAGACCTTTCTATTTCTAATACAGATACATCTTGGAAGTTGTTCAGTACATGGAAACTTGTGATGATATTGTGTCCCCCAATATATTGTGCACCCTAATAAACTTATCCTGGGTCAGAGAACAGAACAGCCACTAGATAGACATAGAGGCCAGAAAATAGTGACACACACACACCTTTAATCCTATCATTCCGGAGGCAGAGATCTACCCAGATCTCTGTGAGTTCAAGGCCACACTGGAAACAACCAGGCATGGTGACTCACGCCTTAAATCCCAGGAAGTGATGGCAGGAAGCAGAAAGGTATATAAGGCGTGAGGACCAGGAATTAGAGTCCTTTTAAGCTTTTAGGCTTTTAGCAGCAGTTCATCTGAGATCCATTTGGATGAGGACACAGAGGCTTCCAGTTTGAGGAAACAGGATCGGCTGAGAAGTTGACAGGTGAGGTTGGCTGTGGCTTGTTCTGTTTCTCTGATCTTTCAGAATTCACCCCAATATCTGGCTCCTGAGTTTTTTATTAAGACCTTTTAAGATTCGTGCTACAGAAATTCTAGGCACTGTGTCCTCCACTGTGAAGGAAAACCTCAAATCAACAGTGCATGACAAGTTTGGGACCCAAACAACAAAAATGAGGAGAAAGCAAAGAAACATGTGCACCTTAAACAGAGAGGAAGAAACCCCAAGGAGGCCTTCGCTGCTGATCCCAGTACTGTGACTTTTACAGCCATGGGATTTTGCTTTTGTTTTGTATGGCAGAATTATGCTCAATACTCACAGTGACAAAGAATTGTGAGTTGAGATGAAGCAAAGCACATCATTGATTTACTTTACTCCTAGAGGTAATTGTCAGTCTGATTAAAATGTGCACCTATAAGCAGCACACTGACACATTGACGATCATTTAAGTATGTTCTGTGCTGCCATTCTGTCTAGGTTTCTACACGTGTTGCTGCTTTTTATCTTTGAGATGCCATCAGTGTGTGTCTCAGACATTCAGCATTCTGCCATAACACTTTTCTGGTCAATGAGTTGAGTAATTCAGAACTTATGAGAATACGTTGTTCCATTTTCTTGCAAATGAGGTACATATTACAGCCATTAACATAACTGTATCAATCTGATTTCATTATTTTCAGTGGAGTGTAGAGTATAAATATAAAACTGACAAATAGGAGCCAGGTAAGGACATGGGGTTTTCATAAAGGTCATCAATCATGATGCCTCAATTCGGAGCATCCTAGATAATTGCCATGATCTGCAAAGAGTAAGTGATGTGCATTTCATAGATCCTATTCTTTTTCTTCTCCTTTTTCTTTTCCTTTAGTTCTTTTCTTCTTCCTCTCCTTCTTTTTCTCCTCCTCCTTCCGCTGCTGCTGTTTTTTTTTTTTTTTTTTGTGTGTGTGTGTGTGTGTGTGTGTGTGTGTGTGTGTGTAGAAAAAACTTGCACATCTTACCCATTTATTTCAGACTGAATCTTTTCCTGGTAGCTTGTTTGCTCTCTTTTTTAAAGAGGTGGTTTAAACTACATCATTTATCACATAAAACCATGATAGGCTTCAGCCACAGCCTTGGATCTTCATGCTTGAATCCTACCCCAGAGATTTTGGTGTAATTGCCTTGGGTATGCTGGAAGTCATCAGACATCTAGAAGCTTCCCCAGAGATTCTAATGGGCAGGCAGAGAGGAGAAACACCACTCTGAACCTCACATGGCATACTTGCATGTGTTAATGCATTGTTGCTGTGCTAACACCACTCTGAACCTCACATGGCATGCTTGCATGTGTTAATGCATTGTTGCTGTGCTAATCTCAGTGCTATTGTAAGCAGGTTTGCTCCTCAAGTAGGTTAAACTTGTACAGAAGGGGAAAAAATCTGTCAAATTATGGAAAATGTGATTAAAAACTAAAAACACCTCACAACCAAGCAAAACACATAATAAATAAATGTACTTGCACTTATCTTTGAATTATTGAGTTGTTCCATGCCAAAATTCCCAAAAGTGATTCTTTTTCATTATTTATAATCTCAACTTTTATTGAATATAGATTCTTTTCATATATAGTATATTCTGATAATGGTTTTTGCCACCCCCCAGCTCCTCCCAGACCCATCCAAATCCATTCTTTCCTTCTCTCTCTCATTAGAAAACAAACAGGCAACAATAAAAACTACCAGAATGGGACAAAACAAACAGGAGGGGAAAAAAAGAACCAAAGATAAAGTACAAGAAACATACAGACACAGAGACTCTCTCTCTCTCTCTCTCTCTCTCTCTCTCTCTCTCTCTCTCTCTCTCTCTATCACACACACACACACACACACACACACACACACAGAGAGAGAGAGAGAGAGAGAGAGAGAGAGAGAGAGAGAGAGAGAGAGAGAGAGAGAAATCCCCTACAAACACAAACTCAGAAACCATAGTATATAAGCAAAAGACCTATAAAGTACAAGAATTTCCAGACAAAGAATTATGAGACAAACGCCCTCCAAAAATACCATTGAGTTTGTTTGTATTGGTCATTGGCTGCTGAGCCAGGAGCCTGCCCTTGAGTGTGCTTTGTGTATTCAACGAGACTCTGCTGGAGAAAACTAAATTTTCCTTTGCAAAGGTTGTCAATTGGAGATAACTTCTGGGTTAGGGATGGAGGCTTGTTTCCCCTCTCAGTGCTGGGACCCCATCTGGCTTGAATCTGTGCAAGCCCTGTACATGCTGCCTCGGTGTTTGAGCTCATACATGCACCAGCCTAGCTGTGTCTAGAAGGCCTGGTTTCTTTGGTGTTTTTCATCCCCACTGACTTTTTCAACCTTCCTTTCTGTAAAATTCCCAGAGTACCTACACCTCTACTGACTAGAGTCTGTGATACTGGAAGGTACTCTGCACACTACCAAAGGAAAAAGGTAAACACCAACCCAGATACAAACCCTGTGATAGACTTGGTGACTTGCATGACATGCTGGCGCAGCAGTGGCACAAAGCTTGTGGGAGTCACCAACCCCTCCATGATGGATTCAAGGCCCGCTCTGTGAGACAGAATCCATGCCTGGTACTGATGAGATGTCCACGAACCTGAGACTAGCCAGGTCATGGACCTAGGAGAAAACCAAATACTAGTGTTCTGCTGAAAGAATACGGCAATAAAAGGACTCCTACTTACATTCTGCTCTATTCATAGATCAGTGCTTCAATCAGTCATCATCTGAGAAGCTTCTTCCTGCAGTGGATGGGAACCAATATAGAGACGCAATTGGACAATGAAGAGAGTGAGAGATCTTGGAACATTCAGTCCTAAAGAAGATGTCTCCACCAAAAGTGAATTCTAAGAAGTAGCCAAAGAATACGGTTGGGGATGAGGGGAGATGGAAAAAAATCTAATATAAAGCAATTTGCTGTTGAATATACTTTTATTTTTTACAGGATTGCTTAGAATCCATATCATGCTAGTAGATTGGAAATATTACAGATTTCCCATGAGACCTGCATACACGTTGAGTGGCGCAAAAACCTCAGACTCTAGCCCCTCAGTTTCATAGTCTGTACTCTCCATCAAAGGAATTCAGACAAGATCCAAGGAGTGAAGAAGACAGGCAGAGTTTATTATAGAATAATAACAAAGCATTCTGGGTAACAGCCTGAGAGACAGTCGTGCCAAACTCCATGTGTAAGTAAACTACTGTTTTCTAAAAATATATGGAACAGCTTTTTTGAAGGGCATTTTCCTGTTCAAGTGATTGACAGGTCCATTTGGACTACCTGCAAAGAAAGGAGACAATAGTATGTATTTGTATTTTACCCGAAAGTGTCCCTCTATATCGTAATCTTACAGTATTTTTCAAAGTTCATAAAGTCATGTCTCCATCCAGTGACAGAGACACAAGCAGCTCCCATTCTTTGAGTAGCAATCAGCTCCTACTCCTGATTTTACAGGATGCTGATTATGGGGGGAGATGGGGAGCTCATCCTCAATGACCTTCAAGGCTGTTTGTTTCTAACTAGCCACCTAACACACTGTTCCATGACAACACACTCTAGGAAATGACATCCAAGGGTCTGTCTTTTGAGGCAGTAACAGGTAACTGCTGGAGCAAAAGTGTTATCCAAAGATTTCACTCTGCAGTACTAATACGCTGATACACTACTCACTCTTAGGAATTTAGTTCTGGATATATCACCAGAGGATCTCCAGACATTTGGAAATTAGTGGGCTTTGGACCTAAGGCTTGGTCCCCTGATGGTTGAACTACTGAGAAGTGACAGGATCATAAGGGCACTAACTTCATCAATGAACTAAACGTCATTGACAAGTCCTACTAAATGAGCTACTAGAAAGTATGTCCAGTTTGGAGGAAGTGGGCCACTTGGGGGTTGCCTTTTAACAGACTGCCTTGTTCGTGGCCCTGTCTCTCTTTGCTTGTTCCTGTGCCAGAGGAACAGCTTTCCTCTACTGTACCCTTACACAAGGTTTTTTTCCAAGCTGCAAGTCTAAAAGCAATGGAATCATCTAAAGCTGAAATTTTTAAATCTATAAGCCAGAATAAATCTTCTGTCTTTTAAGTTGTCTAATGTCCAACATTTTGTCGTGGTAATGAAATGATAGTTAAAGCAGTAGTTTTCTGCTAAAAGCCAAGCTCAACAGCTAAGGATTCAAACTTAAGATTTTTTAGATTACACTCTGCATTTTTAATGAAAAATTCATACATGCATATAATGTGCTTTGATCAAATCTATCCCCCTACCTCCCTTCCCTCCAGATTCTCCCTTATCCCACCACACTTTTCCTCCCACTGAGTCCTTTAGTGTTGCCAGAGTGTACATCCATATAGGACTACTTACTGTAGCATTGGTAGCCTAGCAGGAACTGTGTCCCCAAAGAAAACTGACTCTCACCCCACCAGCAGCCCTCATTGCAAATGGTTCCTTAGCTACAGGTGAGACTCAAGAGCCCCTCTCCTAACTATACTCACATCCAGCATTTTTTAACATCATCTTTTTACATTTAACTTAATTAATCTTACTGCATTTTTCACCTGTAAAGCAGATGTATTGTGCTTGGTGATATTACACTTGGCTATGCTTAGGTTATTGTTATAATTGTTGTATATAAGAGATTATGAAGTAATATTTAAAGGGAAGTGAAATCCAGCCACATACATAATGTCAAAGAAAATTTGCAGAATATAGCCTATAACTTCTGAACCCTCTGACCTGATTTGAGAATATGAAAAGTTGGGGAAAGGGAGAAAGGCTACCTGTGAAGAGAGCACTGGAGGACGATGGTGGCCTGCTTTATCGCATCCCACCACACTCTCCAGAGGATTCTAATGGGCTATTTTGGAGATGCTAAAGCTGCACTTTTGGGATTCTGAATCTGCTTTCTACCTTCAGCCCATAACATCCGGGGGAGGGGGGATGCTTGAATAACTGCTCTCAGGGAAGAGTCACCCACGCTCTCAGAGTTTTCCAGAGTAAAACACATCACCATGTTTCTTCAGGAGCAGAAGAGAAAGCAGAGGGGAGAGCAAGTAGTAGTGTGAGTCCCTAGTAGAGGGCAACACAAGATGGTGAGGGTGAAGCCAGATTCCTAAGATCCAAATCAAGAAGGGCAAGTGTCCCCCTAGAACTGTAATAGCTTTTAGCCAACAGTGAGAAACAGCAGGAGGGAAATCCTCAGGGAAGGAGATGACAAAGATCCCCAAAAGAACCCAAGAAGGAAGAAAATCTACTTTAAATAAAAGAATCCAAGAAAGGCAATAGAGAAAGCTAATAAAAGTCCCTTTCCAGGGCCAACTTACAGGGAAAGGAAGCCTAGGCTGGGCCACATGAGGTTTCCATATTAAATTAAGATCAGAGCTTGGTTAATGTCTTGGGCCTGCAATCTAATTAGTGAATGGGTTCTTGAGTTCATGATCTTAATTGACAGAGGATGGTCTATTACTTAAGTATGAGCAGAAAGGCATAGTGTCTGAAGAAATTTTCATCCAGCACCATATAATGATTAGTGTACATGTTTTGAAAATGCAGGATTTGGCAATATACCCCAAATCCTGAGGTTAACACACTAGAAATATGTGTGTGCATGTGTTTGTGTGTGCTTATATTTATAACAGAATGTTTTATGAATTCCCCTGAACTATGGAGTGATAGTCTCCATTTTACATCTGTGCCACTTGAAGAATAATTCATGATCCAGAAATATGGACCTGATCTGGGAGTTTTAGTGTCAATGTCTTCTGAGGCCAGCTCCAGACCAGCTGCCCAGAACCCGCCTTTTAACAATATCCCAGAGGGAGCCATTTCATGTGAAATTTGAAGAAACATTGCTTTCTGGGCTGTACCAGTCTCAGTCTTCCTAAAAATGTTCTGTGGGATCTGAGTTCTTTATAAGTGTGATTTTTCATATCCATTACTGCTAACACCATAAAGTACTCACAACAAATGCACTGTAGCACTTTGGCGTTACCATGCTCTTGGCCAATTTATTCTTGTCTCTCTTCTCTTCCTAGGCAACTAGTTAACTTTTAATCTGGCTGAAGTACTATATGTCATCTCTTGCACTAAGTATGTTGAGGAAAGTGAACCGGAAAACTGCTCTTCACCACCTGGTATTCCCAGGCCACCTTGCAGTAACACAGGAAGGGTATATATCTCAGTGGCTGTTCCTGGGTAATATGTGCCTATTAGCTTTTTTTTCACTGTGGCCACTGGGTTTTCAAAGTTACAGGATATTAAATGAAAGACAGTCTTGCAAATCACCATAGCCTCAGGAAAATATGGTGGAGTGGTTTCATCTGCCAAAATGGAAACAAATCACCTCCTTGAGTTCTTCCCTCACCTCCTTTCAACTTCTCTCCCTAACTGGAAAGCCCCTGGCTGCAGATGTAGAGGCAAATTACCATCTAAACTTGAGTAAGTAGACACAAGAATCAACGTGTAAACAGGTTTCATGTGGGAGAGCCAAATAAAACAGAACACAGCACCAGAAAGGCTCCCAGGGCCCACACACCAAGTCTGAGAAACCTGAGCTCATGGTATATAGAAAATGCCAAATCAATTTTGAATAAATAAATAAGACATAAATACACCAATGAAATGAACTGCTCTGGAACTCATATCCTTAAATCACTCCACTTTTTAAAATCGTCGTGTTTCCCTGATAAATGAAGTCTTCATGTAATATTGCTTGTTTACCCCTCCTCAAACTTGACCTCACCCAGTGGCTGGCAAATTCTATGGTTTTTCAGCAAAACAATACTGAAATTTAGACAGGACCACTGTCTCAAGACCACTAACAATAAACGAGTTCAAACTCATGTACCATGGAGCTGCATAACCTTGAGCAACAGCCTAATTCTTGGAACCCATATATTCTCCCGAGTATAACAGAGCTACAGCAGCTTCCTTATGAGGCTATTGTGTGATTTAATTAGGATAACATCTTTGGATGCACACAGGTCAGTATGAAGTGCATGGTAAGTCCTCTGCAACTCACTGTACATTTCCTATTACCTCACCAACCTCAACACACTGGTCCCAACACCCTGTCCTTACTGTATTTCAAGAATGACTAGAAACCTGTCAGGATAATTTTTAAAGTATTTTAGTTTAGTTATTAATATATACATATTGGGTACTATGCCGTATTTCTATGTGCATAGCTTGTTAAAACGTTCATATCAGAATAAACACATCTATCTCCTCATTGTGTCTCTATGACAAAACATTCCATGGCTTTTTCTCCTGGCTTTTTGAGGACATCAGCATCTATAGCATCTGCAGTCATCCTACTGAGCAACAGCACCCTAGAACTTTCTCCCATCTAACCTAGTAGCCAGTGACCAGCTTTCTCCCTCCCCCTTTATAAGTCTAAGTCTCGGGTAAGGCCCATTTAACTTCCCAGCTTCCTTCACATCAGTGTTTTTAGATTCCATGCTTGAGTAAGTTCACATAGTGTGACTCCCCATGACTGGATGATCATTTCACACAATGTCCTCCCAAACCATGTACTGCTGAAGACAGCAACGCTTCGTATTTTCATGGCTGAAGTATTTCTGTGGTCTTATGCCTCACTCTGGTGAGACTTACAATCTTTTGGGATTATATCTACTCACCAGTTAACAGACAGCTCATTTCCATTTCTTGGTTATTTTGTGTAGGGCTGCAATTAAATTGGGGGTGCAGACATTCCTGCCACACGCATTCACTTCCCTTGGCTTTACACTCACTTTTTTTTTTTTTTTAGAAATCTCTACTTAAGGCCACTTTCATTTCTCAATTCCCATGTGCCCCCTGATGACTGAAGTCTGAAATGTGTTCTGCTGATTTATACCTCGGCTCTTCTGGCATGACTGTGCTGTTTTGGACAATAGCTTTGTTGTGCATTCTGAAGTCAGGTAATGGGGATGCACACTGTCTTGACCTTTTTGTTCAAGATTACCTTGATTAGTCAAGGTTTTTTTTTTTTAGAAAATAAAATTCAGATATTTTTCAATCTCTATAAAGAATGTCATTGTTATTTTGGTAGAGGGGGACTAGAATCTGTAGTAGCTTACTTTGGGATATGTGGACAGTCTAATATTAATTTTTCAACTCAAGAGAGTAAGGAATATATTTTTGTTGCTAATGTCCTTTTCAATATCTTTTACAAATATTCTATAGTTTTCCTTTTAGAAATATTTTATCTGTTTGATTAAGTTTTCCCTTTTTAGCTATTATAAGTGGGATTTCTCAGATAATTCTCAGTTGGCATATAGAATTGTTGTTTATATTTTATGTTCATTAATGTATTTAAGCTTTGTTGAGTTCATTTATTAGTATTAATAGTTTTGTGGTAGAATCTGGAGTTTTCTCTAATTAAGAACCTGTCATCTGTAAACAGTGACAATTTGGCTTCATCCTTTCTCATTTGGATACTCTTTATTTCTCTTGCCTGATTGCTGTGGCCAAGACTTTTAATATTATTTGGAGTAAAAATGCTAAAAGTTAGCATCTTGCTTGTTCAAGATCTGAGAAAGAAAGCATTCAGCTTTTCCTTATTCCATGTGATGTTAGTTTCATATGGCTTTTATCATGTTATATTATGGCAATTGAAATTGTCTAACCCTATAAATTATTATAAGATGCAGGACATTTAATTAGATTCCCTCTTTCTACTTTCAAATTCATTTCTTCATTCATTTATACTCATTTAAAAATCATTTATTCAGCACTTTATAAGCATCAGGTATAATTCAAATACATCCAACTAAAAACAAGCCTCATTACGTGAAAAATTCCAGAGGCTTTGTTGGGTCAAAGCTTGCCTACTATTTACAAAGCCCATGGTTTAATTCCCATGACTGCATAAACCAGGTGTGATGAAGCATACTTGTAATCCCAGCATGCATGAGGTACAGACAGGAGGAGCCAAAGTTCAAGGTCATCCTTGGCTATGCAGTGAGCTGGAGCCCAGCCTGGGGTACACGAGACCTGTCTAAAAACAGAACACACAGACACAGACACACACACACACACACACACACACACACACACACACAGACAGAGACACAGAGACAGAGACAGACAGAGATAGAGACAGACTTCTAAAAAGTGTGTGCTATTATAAAGTTGCTTGCTATTTTTTCTGTTCTAGATCAAGATCCATCTGCAAAAAAGCTCATATACACATAGACCAGTGGAATTGTCAACGACAAAGAACTCTAGAGTAGCTATTAAATATAAATACTCATATAGAGGTCTTCATATAAAGTCATATTAAAGCTATGCTATTAAAAAGAATACCTAATATTTTATTTTTATATTTATATTTATGTGAAATGTCAGGTATTATTTGCCAACAATATTTATCATTGTGTATCCTAGGGAGAAAAAGCCAAGTATTGGACTATATGAATCAGAATGGAACAGCTGCCAATGTTTTTCATCTCCATTTGGTGAGAAAAGTCATTGTTACAGCGTGAATTCTCCAGAACATTAAGCTATAGCTGCCATGATTCTTCCTGGAACTGACCATTAAGTATGGCACAGCACCTTCTATTTAATCCTGCTCATTAGTGAGTTGTTTGCATTAGTGTTCTTGTTTCAGTTCCTGTTGCTGTGATGAAAAACTCTCTGACCAAGAGCCACTCAAGGGAGGGAAGTGTTTATTTCATCTTGTAGGTTACAGTCCATCACTGAGGGAAATAAGGCAAGAACTCAAACAGGAACTTGAAGCAGAAACCATGGAGAAATGCTGCTTCCTGGCTGGTTCCCTAACTGGCAGCCTTATGCCCAGCTAGCTTCCCTTATAGCCCAGGACAAGCTGCCAAGGCAGTGGTGCCATCCACAGTGGGCTGATCCCTCCTGCATCAACTAACAATCAAGATGATACCACACAAACATGCCCACAAGCCAACCTGATCTAGGCAAGTCCTCAATTAAAGCTCCTCCTCTCACATGACTCTAGGCTGTGTTAAATTGACTGTTAAAGCTAACTGGGACAATTAGGTACTGATAATGTCTTCAGCTACTTCAAATCCTATTAATTCAAGCCATATGTCTCAGACTAAGAAGACAAAAAAAAGTGTTCTACAGGAAACTACAATATTATTTTATGTATTGGAAATAGCTTTCTTTGCATGTGATTTTATAACCTTTATTTCCGGGGTTGGAAAAAAAACTAAGAAATGTGAACTATAATGTTGCCATTGTATATACATGTATGTAATAAAATTATGAAAGAATATATTTTAAAAGTATAGGTATATTCAAAGATGAAACTAGAAAACGTAACAGAAAAAATATATCTGAGAAAGACTATATACTTTCAAAGATAAATTGTGAAGTCCTGAGAACACCTGTGACTACAAGAAGATAAAACTCATACTGAACAGTATGCGCACACAGAGAGGAAAAGATGGAACTTCTGATTAGAACAGTGAGTTGGAAAAAGTCTTACCAAGCAGAAAGCTTCTGGCACCCATAGGTGGGGCACAGGAGTGGAGCCTCCTACTTTTTTTGTTTGGGGTCCCTCTATGGGTTTTAGTAAATAAATTATCAAGTTCTTAAACAATGTTGCAGAAATATATTTCACCATATTTATCTGGCAGCAAAGTTTCCTGTTATGTCCATAGAGCATACCACACCTAAATGCACACAGAGAGATCATCTGCTCATGACTCAGGTGAAGAATCCTGGGTCTTCAGCTTTTTATCTGGCCCAGAGGCTGTGTTCTGTACATTTTAATTCGATAAAAGATATTGAACTGAACTAGAAATTTGTTTAAACATGTCCATTTGCCAGAATTTGAGAATTTACTACAACCTTTCCATGCATGTATGTTGTGTACCCACTAATAAAAATTAAACAAATAAACAGGCTTTATTTCACTTAAAAATGCCAAGTTAGCTATAATTTTTCTGCATTACTAAAGCAGACGATCAAATATATAAATAATTCTAAAGTACAATTTAAGTTTGAACTCTTGAAATATTGAAATGAAACCTAACTGAAACGCCCAGGTGCCACACATCTCTCCATCATTCCATGTTCCCTACCCAGAGAGTAAACATTCAAGTACAGATAGGAAATAAAGGACGTCTTGATCAATCTTGACAAGCAGCCAATACACCCAAGACAGCTCTTAAGAAAGCTGGACTGGAGAACACAGCTTAGGCTGAGCCACACAAGCGCTGCTCCTGTTCGTCCCGCTCTGGGCTGCTCTCCACTCCACTTTTCACTCCAGGGGATGAGCTATTCTCACCACAAGGGAAGAAGTCAACATAAAATCCTTTCTTAGTGCCAGACTAAAGGAAGGAGGCAGACAACAGGGAGGCAGACATTTGTCCCCTGCCTGATGTAAAGCTGCCTTGTCCCCTGCTCTGTTATGTGTCAGCAGCCTAAGCCCAGCTGTTCTATGATTTGGAAAATACAGAGAAGGTGGCTGGGCTGCTTCCCATACAGGGAAGAAGGCTCTAGCTCTCCTACCACGTCAGAGTTGTCTGGTGATATTTTATTTATAAGTAAAGTTTGCCTGGAGATCAGAGGAAATAGCAAGCCATTTTAAGTAAACACAAAAGTCAGGCAGTGGTAGCACACGCCCTTAATCCTATCATTTAGCAGGCAGGGTCTCTGTGTGTTCAAGGACACACTAGGGAACAGAGCCAAGTGTGGTGGCACACGCTTTCAATCCCAGTACCAACGGTAGAGACCTGGAGGTCTGTACAGACAGGCAGTGACAAGGAAGTCAGGTAGCTGGGCTAAGAGCCAATGAGAGGGCAGAACAGCAAGGCAATAAAAGCCTGGGTAGACAGGAAGTCGTGACACTTTGGAAGCTGTGGCATGGTGAGGTAAGGTTAGCTGGTGTCTATTCCTATTTCCCTGATCTCTAAGGCTTTCACCCCTATATTTGGCTCCATGTTTTTTTATCCGCTTAGAAATTCGTCTAGAGTTGGGATTAAGGAAACAGGATGGCCAGGGGGAGAGGAAGCAGAAAGGGTGTGAGAGCCAGCAAGGAATGGAGGACACCAAGAAAACAAGTCCCTCTGAATCAACATGAGCAAAGCTCTTAGGAACTCACAGAGACTAAGACAACATGTTCAGGGCGTGCATGGGTCTGCACCAGGAGAGCCTTAGAGATGAAAGGAGAAGTGGACACAGACCCCCATTGCTAACCCAGAAGCGACTGCCAATTGATAACCACTTACAAACGAAATGTTAGTTTCCTCCAAGGGAGTCTCAGTAGGGAAACAAACTATCTTAAGGGCAGGCTGCATGCCGAGCAGGAGGTAGCCAACAGAAAACAAATTCAACGTTATCTTTGGAGGTTCCATGCCTTGCCATGTTATGTCAGGGATCTTCCTTGTTTTTTTACTTCATCTTTTTACTTACATACACACACACACACACACACACACACACATTTTTCCTTCTCTCTTTTTGCCCTATAGATCCATTGCATATATTATGGCTCTAGGTTTAGTGTTTTTATGGGATTCCTGAGTGTGAGAAAAAGCAGTCTCTATTTCTTGTGCCTTCTCTTGGGCTTGTTTCCTTGTTTGTCTTTTCCAATTCCAATTTGTTAGTTTTCATTTTATCTTATATTACATCATATTAATTTTATTATTTTTCCTTAGAGGCCTGTTTTCCAATGAGAGAGGAGAAAGGGAGTGGATCCAGTTGCATAGGGAAGTGGGGAAGAATTGGGAGGAGTAGAAGGAGAGGAAACCATAATCAGGTATCTTACGTGAGAAAAAAAATCTATTTCCAATAAAAGGAAAAATGTGCACCGTGAAAAAAACAAAAGAAATGGGACTCCCACTGTCATTCTTATGTACAGTTGAGCAGTTGGATCAAAGCTTGACAGGACGTCCAAATATCCTGAGTCTTTCACGGCGTCAGTTGTTTGTCCATAGGAGATAAATTCACTAACTGAACGGAGCATCCAGGGTATGCACCTGGCCTTCTTTAGCTCGGTGTCCCATCACAGAAGTGTGTTTCTCTTTGCTTCATGGTCAGTTTACTCAGCCCTTCTGCACAGAACAGGTTTGCTTGCTATGGAGGGAGGACTTGCATGAAATCATGCTTCATATGAAATGTGAAAACTGTAGCATTTACTTTGGTTATTTTACAACTGTTATCATTACTTTAATCTTAATAAACTCCACCATGAACATTAGGAGGAAAAGAGGAGGGTGGTGTGAATGAGTGTACACTAAACATTAACTGTGTCCCTCCTCACAGTGACTCTCCCCAGTTGGCCTACCCATAAAAGTAGGACCCAATTTATATGACATTCTAGCTAATCATATTAGCTATTTGTCCCTTAGGGACAGAAACTAAAGGTACAGTCAGAAGTGAGCATGCTCCTCAGTAGGTCCCCTGATGGGGGGAGTCCTCTCCCCATACCTTTTACTGATGGAGATTCCCTTGCAGGTTGGGCAGAGATTGTGGTTCCCTTTGTGTGGTGTCACAAATGGTAATTCAAGTTCTCTCTAGAAGTTACACTCAGTCTTCCAAGTTCACGAAATGGAGTTGACTTAAAGTGGAGAGAAAGGGAGACTCACAAGGAACAAAGGCTAATGGTAACTTCTCTCTAGATTCTAGGGAAGGTCAAAACCGAAGTTGGCTGTGGTAAGCTGGGTTTATTTTCTTTCTGCTTCTCATCCATTCTTGTTTCTCTTGCTTATGAGCTGGCTTCATCCCTCAGTTCCATGTGCTTCTACTCCAGCTGACTTCCTCTGTTAACTCAGACACTTTTCTTCTCTGACACAGACTTGTCTAAGTGTCTAAGTGGAGATGCAGCCCTCAAGTCCGTCTGACCTTTAAACCCAGGATCCACCATTCATTGACTTCTCTTGTGTGGTATTCATTCACATCCCATCAGGATGGTTTGCTATTAGGTCCCAAACAGTGATCTTGCTCCTGCATGCAACCTCTCAGGGGTTCTCATAAATGAGCCTTTTACTCCACCCAGGAAAGGATCTGCTTTCTGAGCCTGGCTTATTTTATCTAACATGGTGATTTTTTTTTTTTTTACTGCTATCCATTTTCCTGCAAATGTCATGATCTCATTATTCTCTATGGATAGATAAAACTGCATCGTGTTTACCATATTTCTTTGTCCATTTATCTGTTGATGGCCATATAGGCTGCTTCCCTTCCATCGTTACA
Organism: Peromyscus eremicus; assembly: GCF_949786415.1. NCBI lineage: Eukaryota > Metazoa > Chordata > Mammalia > Rodentia > Cricetidae > Peromyscus > Peromyscus eremicus. The sequence goes on along the minus strand of NC_081418.1, from coordinate 22,528,276 downwards.
GTGTATGTTAACTTTTAAAAAGTAGTTTTAAAGAAGGAGGGGTGGGGCCTTTTTAAAATACAAGTCATAAACAGATGGCTAGGCAGCAGCTGAGTCCAATCAGTTGGGCAAAATGTAAGCACTGTGAGCAAAAGAAGCCAATGTCAAGAACACCCTGGCAGCTGCTCCGGGATGCCTGGTGCACTGATTAGCTCAACGCGCTGTCTCCAGTCCTCCTGATCTTGACAAACACAGCTGACTGAGAGCAGTGATTTCCAGCTGATGAAAAAGTCTGTGAAATTTTTCCATTCTTGATTTATTTCCTATTTCTCTTGCTAATTTTCTCACAGTGTAATCTATATGGATCTAAAAACAAAACTTAATTTGAAAACAGTCCATTTTCAGTGAGTGGAATCATTTTAACATGGCTGCCAAGAGGTCTTCATGTTTTAGCCCAGTCTTGTTACTAAATGAAATCCGTGATTTGAGCAAGTTGGTGCCTAACTGAATATCAAGTTACAGCTGACATTCACTTATGTTTACTTTGCCATTTTAAATAAAAGTATTGCCTGTAAAGCTAGTCAAGTTTCCTATAACTTTCATTAATCTCAGTGAAATGTATATGCACATACAAAGTACATAGATAATTTTGCTTCGTGCTTTTAGCATTACAGGAACTACAGTGTATTAACTTGAAAGCTATGTCTCTTAGATATAAGCCTGCTGCAGTTTACATTTGCAGTAAGATTCAACTCAGAGTAAGAGAGTTTTAAAACATTTTCTTCTGTGAGCAGAAGTCTAATGTATTAAGCAATGAATTTTAATTAAATCTTATAAACAGGATAAATCTCATTTAACTAAGAAAGTTTCTTGTGATTGAGGAAGATAATGCCAACAATAACCTCTGGACTACATGTGCACCCACACAGGCAAGTGATCCTACACACATACACACACACAAACACATACATGTACCACACAATGCCTTCCCCACAGATAAAGATAAATTAAATAAATTCATAATTTTAATTGATTAAATTTTTAAAAGAATTCTTCTTCAGAAAGGAATGGATAATAAAAATGTTTGCCAAAATTTAAAAAGAAATCAAGGACATCAGAAAAGTTAAGATGAGCAAGACAAAATTAAATTGTGAAGGCAATTCCAGCAGAATAAATACCAATAATGCAATACCTGGCAACATGGCAGGAAGGAACTAGCTTCAGTAACAGAATAACAAAATTGAAAAAAGGAATCATTAGGAAGTTTTCTGACATAATGTGGATTGGCAGAACTGAGGTGACATTTATTTCACGGGACGTAAACACGCACAACACAACCTGGACATAAGAGCTGTTTGTTTCAATCTGACATTTCCTTCGAGTTGTTTCTTCATGAAAGCTAAGCCTGAGGAATGTCAACTTATGATTTGTAAATTGTGCTTACACTAAGTCACATATGGAAGAGCAAAGGTCAAGAAAAATAGAAGAACTTGTTTAGAAAATACGTCTCGCTCCATAAAAGTGCTTCACGTTGTTCCAGCTCCTGAGACATGGACAAAATAACAGTTCATCAAGGAGGGTGACACCAAGGTGCTATCGTCTTCCCAAAGAAATTCCTTTCCCTTGAGAGACAAAGAACAGGCAAACAGCACAAAGCTCTTCCAAACTCACAGGAATGTTCAAAACATGGGAGAGAAGGATTATTTCTCCAAGGCAAATAATTCCAAAATCAGATCTTTCAATGAAATATTAATTCCTCCATGTCATTATGAATGCAATTTTTAAATTTATTTTGTATAGCCAATGTTAATACCATTTCTTATCTGTGGCCTGTAATGACTTTCTGGCACATTTCGTATGCTCTCTACGAGGCAAGCCTATTAAGAAAGAAAAAAAAGTCAACAAAGCTAAGCCTTACTAATTTGGACTGAGTATTTTGAGAGTCAGGACAGACCAAAGAGATGTTATTTCGTATTTGCATCTACCTGTTGCTTCAGAGTGTTTCAAAGGAATTAGTCTTTTAGACATTCAAGGTTAGAGCATTTCTGATTAAGTTGTAAAATGAGTATTAAACCAAAACACATGGTTTCTTTTTGGTTCTGTTTTATTTTTAACGATGTTGAGCCAAACATCTGCCTCAATCAGCAGCAAATCATAGGAGATAGGAGCTGGGTGGTCTCCAAATTTTATGGATTATCGAGAGGAGGAACAGCCTAGTCTTGTATTCGCTCAGTCTTTAACTCTGTATCTTCAGAGTCAGTCAGTGAACACATAGCAAGTCAAGTGATGCAGGAAGGGAGGAAAATAAGGAAGAGGGAAAGGAAGGAGGGAGAAAGAGGAATTTTGTGATATAAAGTGTGGTGATATTGTGTCCCCCAATATATTGTGTACCCTAATAAACTTATCTGAGGGTCAGAGAACAGAATAGCCACTAGATTAGACATAGAGGCCAGAAAATGGTGGCACACACGCCTTTAATCCTATCACTTAGGAGGCAGAGATCCACAGGATCTCTGTGAGTTCAAGGCCACACTAGGAACAGAGCCAGGTGTGGTTGCACACACCTTTAATCCCAGCACTTGTGATCTCATGTCTTTGCTTGGTAAGGACATACGCCTTTAATTCCAGAAAGTGATGGCAGAAAGCAAAAAGGTATATAAGGCATGAAGACCAGAAACTGGAGGCTTTTTAAGCTTTTAGGCTTTTAGCAGCAGTTCAGCTGAGATCCATTCGGATGAGGACTCAGAGGCTTTCAATCTGAGGAAACAGGATTGGCTGAGAAGTTGCCAAGGTGAGGTTGGCTGTGGTCTTTTCTGCCTCCATTGTTTTTTCAGAATTTATGCCAATACCTGGCTCCAGGTTTTTCTATTAATAAGACCTTTTAAGATTTGTGTTACAAGCCAGAAGTGGTGGGCATGCCTTTAATCCCAGCACTCGGGAGGCAGAGCCAGTTAGATCTCTGTGAGTTAGAGGCCAGCCTGGTCTACATAGTGAGATCCAGGACAGGCACCAAAATTACACAGAGAAACCCTATCTCCAAAAACAAAAACAAACAAACGAAAGATTTGTGCTACAATGAAGTGTTCATGGGACCTCAAAAAAATCTTTTGGAAGAACAAGACTAACCAAGTGATGGGAGTCTCCAAGGACCCAGGAGGCAATTCCTCATCTGTAAAACAAAACAAACAAAAAGGTGTGTTGGTTTTCTTGAGACCTAAAATCTCTCACTTGACAAACTCTTTCATTCTATATTGTAAAGGGAAATTTCTCTGATCCTGCCTGGCCCCACAGTCAGGATGAATCTCTCCCACCCACGGTCCCACAACCACGTATAAAATAATTACTCAGAGGCTTAATATTAATTACTAATTGTATGGCTGATGGCTCAGGCTTCTTGCTAGCTAGCTCTTATAACTTAATTCAACTCATTTCTATTAATCTATGTATCGCCATGTGTTCTGTGGCTTTACCGGTGCCCCGTTACATGTTGCTCCTTGGACGGCGGGTTGGCGTCTCCCCTCTCTGCCTTTCTTCCTTCACTATCTCTTTTGGATTTTCCCACCTGGTTCCATCCTGCCCTGCCATAGGCCAATGGAGCTTTATTTATTATCCAATGGGAGCCATACATATTCACAGCATACAGAAAGACACCCTGCAGCAGTATATTAGCTTGAATGTGGGCAGTTGGGCTTGTTATAAATGAAATTTAACTTAGCAGATAAATGTGCCCAATCACTAGTGGTGACTCTAAGTCAGGATGTGACAGAGCTGGTCTGACCTGTTTTCTCAGGGTTACTGTGACTCTTAATCTACCGCTTTCTCCTAATTAACCCAGTGTTGAGAATAATTCCTATGACCATGGAAGCAATGACTAAGTGCATCCCAAACTACTGGTTCTTATTTCAATCAGTGGTACTTCCTGGAGCCTACCTTGAAACTACCAAATGAGAATCTTTGAACGCCAAGGCCAGAAATACATATTTTCAGCAAGCCTTCTCACCTCACAGGTATTTATGAGTACTACGCAAGTTTAAGAACTTGTATTAGTACATAATGAAGGATGTTAGATTGCAGGAAGGAGCATGCTAGAGAGGCCTACTTCTTTTATTTCTAAGTATTTATTACTCATCTGTGTCTATTGATCCTGTGCTGTCTCTATATGGGACAGGAGAAAAGGGGCAAAGACAACAAGCCACAAAACAACTCATAATCCAGGCAGAGATGCTGACAAGGCAACAGAAAATTACAATACACTCTGGGAAGTCTTAAGACAGCACTAAGAGCAGGGAGCTTTGGCACTGGGGACTTAAGGCAAGTGATATCTAGGCAAAAGGCTACAGCACAGTGGGACCCATTCAGATCAAGATTTCATAAACAGAAGTGAAGGCAGTGTACTCAGGTGGAGCAAAAGTTATATGATACAGAAACCGTGGGAAGTACGGCATTTGGGGATACCAGTATGCTGGCCCCTATTTGGGGGGTGATACTAGTAGTGTGGACGGAGATAAGAAGGATGGAGAAGGTAAGACGGAAACGTGACTGTGGTGACACCGTTCCTTGCCTTTCACTACAGCTTCTCTTCCCTTTGTCTTTCAGCGCCTCAGGAAAAGGGTAGATGTTTCTTGCTTTAAGGACAGAAAGAGAATAAAACTTTTAGGGGCCAGAAAGATGGCTCAGTGGTTAATAGTACTTCTTACTCTTGCAGAAATGCCAGGTTTTATCCCAGAACCCACATGGCAGCTAACAAGTGTCTTTAGTTCCAGTTCCAGAGGATCTGATGCCATCTTCTGGCCTCCTTGGGCACCTACACTCATGTGGTGCACAGACATACATGCAGATAAAGCACCCATATGCATGAAATAGAAATAGAAGAATCTTTAAAAAGAAAGAAAACTAACAAAGCATCATGAGTCTATATATAACCAGAGGTGGAGCCTTTCTGTCCAGATGGCCCAGTCCCAAATAATTATACAGAAGTTTATATTAATTATAAATGCTGTGGGATGGTCTGTATGTCAAGTGTGTTGCTGATTGGTCAATAAATAAATCACTGATTGGCCAGTGGCTAGGCAGGAAGTATAGGCAGGACAAGGAGGAGAATAAAGCTGGGAAGTGGAAGGCTGAGTCAGAGACACTGCCAGCCGCCATGATGACAAACAGCATGTGAAGATGCCAGTAAGCCATGAGCCATGTGGCAAGGTATAGATTTATAGAAATGGATTAATTTAAGCTGTAAGAACAGTTAGCAAGAAGCCTGCCATGGCCATACAGTTTGTAACCAATATATGTCTCTGTGTTCACTTGGTCGGGTCTGAGCGGCTGTGGGACTGGCAGGTGAGAGAGATTTGTCCTGACTGTGGGCCAGGCAGGAAAACTCTAGCTACATATAAATGTTTGGCTGATAGCTCAGGCTTATTACTAGCTAGCTCTTACATGTAAATTAACCCATTTCTAATGATCTATGTATTACTACATGGCCCATGGCTTACCAGTTCCTTCACACCTTGCTTCTTGGGCAGCTTGCAGCATCTTCCCCAACTCTGCCCTTTTTTCCCTGTATTTGGCTTTCCCACCCAGCCTTATTCTGCCTGGCTACAGGCCAAAACAACTTTATTATCAACCAATGTACATTCACAGTGTACAGAAGGACATCCCACAGCAGGGTTGTACATGTGACCCAGGTCTTGCTCATGATCTAAGAAGTCCCAAAGGCTTCCCTCAAAGTTAAAATTAACTCTCAGAAAAGAAAAACTACCATCCCTTCTTGGCTAACAGGAAACTGAATCTGCTACAGCCATCCTAGAATCAAGAAGGAGATCCTTCCCTCCCTCCTAAGTTGGGTATAAGGAGATGGCTCAGTGGGTTAGGACATTTGCTTTAAACACAGAAAGCCTAAGTTCATGTCTTTAGCACCCACATAAAATGCCTGACCTTGCTAGCCAAAATGTCAAGCTTCAGGTTTTGTGAAGGACTCTGTCTCAATAAATAAGATAGGAAGTATGGTGGTTTAAATGAGAATGGGCCCCATAGGCTCATATGTTTACATGCTTAGTCCACAGTTGGTAGAACTGTTTGGGAAAGATTAGGAAGTGTGGCTTTGTTGGAGGAGGAGTGTCTGTGGGGGTGGACTTTGAGGTTTCAAAAGCCCACACCAGGCCCAGTCTCCTCTCTCTATCTTTGTCTGTCTCTGTCCCTGTCTCTGTCTCTTTCTCTCTCTCTCTCTCTCTCTCTCTCTCTCTCTCTCTCTCTCTCTCTCTCTCTCTCTCTCCCTGCTACTTGCAGATCAGGACATAAGTCTCATCTATTTCTCCATCACCATGCCTGCCTACCTGCCTGCTGCCATGCTCCCAGCATGATAATAATGAACTAACCCTCTGTAACTGTAAGCCATCTCCAATTAAATGCTTTCTTTTATAAAGTTGCTTGGTCATGGTGTCACTTGACAGCAATAGAACAGTAACTAAGACAGAAAGAGATGAAGAAAGACACCTGATTTACTCCTCTGGCCTCCACATAAGTGCACACAGCATGCACACCCCATGGGTATACAAATGCACACAGAGAAAAAAATAAAACAAATGTAAAGTACTGACCCAGCCACTGTCATTTAGTTAAGCTGACAAAACATCCTTGAAATTATCCTTTTCTTTGCCTAGATTTCTTGGCATTTTAAAAAGAAAATGCCATTATTTAAGCAAATATGCTTACTTTTTAAGCATTTTTGTTGTATATTCCTTTACTGTAACTGTACAAATTCCTGAGGATTTTATTAGGTCTGAATTGATGAGCCAGAGCCAGATCACAAAGAGACTTACAATCTGTTGGAATTAATGCTTTTTTTAAAAAATTTGCTTCCAACTGAAAGTGGGGATTACACTCAGGTCCTTGACCACACTCGGCAAATGTTCTGCCACTCAGCTCTATCCCAAACTCAACTCTTTCTTTGTAGTATAGAAACATTTCTAATTAATTTTGGTGAAACTGAGCCTGTATACAACTGTGCTGGGTTATTCCATGTAATTTAGGAGGGGTTGGATAGTCAGCTCATAGAAACACTTCTACAAACAAGATTGGGGACAACATGAAATGGGGCTTCTGATAGCACCAACGGGGTGATCTCAACCTCTCATGGCTGCTTTCCGTGGTTGGTCCCACCCTTCCGAGTGGCTGTCGAGTTCCTGTACCTGCTGAGAAATAGTCCTGCATTTCTCCTCTTTGAGCATCTTCTCCCCAGCAAGCATTGGCACATTCCTCTTCAGTATTAAATTAAGAGTCTAACTGGGCATAGTGACGCACCCTTGTAGTCCCACCTACTGGGGAGTCTGAGACAGGAGGTTTGTTTAAGCTCAGAGTTCAAGAGTACCTAGAACAACACTGAGAGACTTCATCCTCAGACAAGATGTGCCTACTGGTACAATACTGGCATGATCATTTAAGGGGTAACCAATGTATTTTTGTTTGGATTTGAGGTTTACTCCATGAGAAGGAACATACCTGGTACTAAACCTGTTTAGTTTAATGAAAATCAATGGCTGCCCTTCTGAGAAGACATTGTTATTATATAAAAAAAAAAAATCACAAACTCCCTATGAGTTGTTATTGGTCAGGGACTCTCCAGAGGTCTCCAAATTAACACAGGCTATTGTCATTGTCCTTGGTTACCTACATAACTACATGTTCATACCTTATTGTTGAAAAAAAAAAAAAAAAACTCTGGTCTCAGGACAGAGAGGAATCAATCTCAAACAGCCAAGGAACTTCCCACCTGCTGGCTTGTTTTCATAGAGCCTGAAGATACGATCCAGACTGCTAAGTAAGAAATGACTTCAATGGTCTTAGCCAGCACTGGACTTTGCATGCTGGATGAGACATCTTTACCAACTCACATCCTCTACTAAGGCTCAGGGAACCCACTAGAAGAGGAAGCCAAAAGCATGTAAGAGTGGGAGAATGGGGAGTGTGTGTGCTACGAATAGCTGTCTTCTGGATATAACATGGGTATTGTACTCAAGAATTCACACAAGCTGTGGTTGCCTACACAGGACCATACCAGCCAATGCTCCAGCCTAAGAGGGCAGGTACTCCCCAGTCCCCACTCCTTACAGAGGAACTACTGGAAATTAATAGCTGTTATGGGAGGGAGAGTCATTCTTTTTTGAGGGTGTGACCACTGATAGTTTCCCATGCTCCAATGTCTGCTCCATGCTCATGCACATATGGGCAGAATTAATTGGACTTAGTAGGTTATCAAGAAAGTGTTTCTGAAAGAATACCCATTGGGAAGGAAATGGGCAGAGTTGGAGGGTGAACATAAGAGGAAGATATGATCATATTTATATGGATGCCCAGAGTCCGGGGAAACTGCTATACCCAGCGTGGGATATCTGAGGGAAAAAAAATCTACATACACTATGCTCTTATGTCTGTTAACTTTATTCCTCTATGACAAAATTCTATCAGTACAGCTCAGCTCTGTCAGGCATTCAGGGCAGGAATAAATCTAGATACACCGAGCTCTTGGTCCATCTACTATATTTCTCTGGGATGAAATCCTGTCTACATAGCTTCAGTTCCGTCCTGACTCTCAGTTCTTCTTTGTCCTCTTTTACTGTTCTCTCATAGTCCTGCTATCAACTAAGCTCTTATGCTTCCAGCCTCATCTTCATCCTCTGTTTCTTCGCCCTCCATCTCTACTTGCTCTCTACTCCTGGCTCTGATGAACTCTACAAGAGTTCTGCATTACCATCTACAAAACCTCTGTGTTCTTCCCTTCTCCCTGGTCATGCTGTTCTGTCTCTCTACAGAAAATGCCTGTCCTTCTTCTCCTGGCCACAAGGTTCTCTGCCTCCTCAGGAATGTTGCTCCACCCCACCCTCTACCTTGATATGTAAAAATCTCTTCTGTTCTCAGTCAATTGCTCTGGAGAGCTACTAGGCCTCAAAGCAAGAAGATGGTCTGAGCTTCATTAGCACAAGAAACAAAGCTATGCATCTCCCACCAGCTTGTCTTTGCCTACATGACCTTATCCAAGCACTAGCTGGAACAGGGAAGTTCACACACACATTCTACGGAATTGTGAGCACAAGAAATTCATAAAAGGGCACAGCTTGTTATGCTGTGTAACACCAAATAGTTCATGCTAGATGGCTTACCACTTGACTGACCCTTGGCCTGGTCAAGGTATAGTTTTGATATACAGCTGGACTCCTTATAACATATTCTTGTGGCTTGCCACATATTTATTGTATACATATATGAAATTCTCAAGAATAAAGAAAACTAAGATTTACTTTATTTTTTTACTTATGTGTATGTGTCTAAGTGTGTGTACATATATGTATGCATACACACATATATGTATGTATGCACACACACATAAATATGTATTTATACACATACACACACACATATACACACTCAGAGGCCAGAAGAGAGTGTTGGATACCATGGAGCTACAATAGTCTGTTGTAAGCTATCTTATGTGGTGCTGGAAAAAGAAGTCATGCACTCTGCAAGAGTAGCACATGCTCTTAACCATTGAATCCATCCCTAAGAAAAAAAATTTTAATAAATAAAACTTAAAAAAATAACTATGGCTGGGAACTGCTGATGCTATGATAAATGGACACATGGCCAAACTAACTGCCTGCTAGATATTTGTTTATACCCATCCATTAGTGCTACCTTCAGTCTTGGTCAGATATGGTTCTTTTTGCAACAGGTAATAAATAATACAGAGACTTACAACTGGTCAAAGCACTAAGAATAAGTAACTTAGGTGTTGCTCATGCTGTGGAACATTTGCTTTAATGATGCAAACATGTGTTGTATTTTTTTATGTTGCATTTGTTTAACTCTGTGAAGCTGTGTTACTGTGCCTGTCTAAAACACTTGATGGTCTAATAAAGAGCTGAATGGCCAATAGCAAGGCAGGAGAAAGAATGGAGGGGTGCTGGCAGGCAGAGAGAATAAAAAGGAGGAGCAAGAAGAGAATAGAAAGAACAACCATCAATGGCCAGCCACAGAGTAAGAGTGAAAGTAACATATACAGAAAAGGAAAAAGCCCAGAGGCAAAAAGGTAGCTGGAATAATTTAAAGTTAAGAAAAGCTGGTAAGAAACAAGCCAAGCTAAGGCCGGGTATTTATAATTAAGAATAAGCCTCTATGTGTGACTTATTTGGGAGCTGGCTGGCAGGCCCCCCAAAACAGCGAAAAACAACCAACAACATTTAGGTATGTTGAATGTTCAGCACTAAACAAGACATCTATATTGCCCCTTCCAAGGCCCAGGAAACATCATGGGAAAGGAGACACAGGGATTCAGAGAGCTGGAGGATAGGGAGGAGTGCTTTGACTCTGTATTCTGAGCATGGCACAGCTGATGTAATCCTGAACACACAGCAGCTGTAGGAAAGCAGTCTGCACAAAGCAGTCTATGCACAAGACCTGAACAACAGCAACAAGACAGACTAGACATTAGGGAGAGGGCTGGTGAGAAGAAGAGGGGTCTTCAGGAGTGAGAGTAAGAGGGAGCAGTGAGGGGAGTGTGTTCAAAATGCATCTATGCACGTAGGACGTTATCAAAAATTAAATTAAAAATGTTTTCAACAGAGACTTCATCTAAAAAAAGAAAACGCATTTCATTTCCACGGATTAAAAAAAAAAGAGCTCCTCGTGGTCACAGCAGGAGATACCACCTCATGAGGAGCTACCAGGAGACTTTAAGCAAGAGAAAGGAGAAATAATTAAGTTCTTATTTTAGAAAGATTAGTGTAGCTTTTGGCTAGAGAATGAACACAGCTCAGGAGGAAGGAAAGCTGACACAACCGTGAGGGAGTCCTGGTGCTGAGCCCAGGCGGGCATGGTACAGGGCAAAGGGAAGCTCCATTTAAACAGCACTACTCTAACCTCCCTTGCAAAGGGCAAGAACCAGCAGAGCTTGGCTCTTGGTCTACTGTGTGGGAGGAAAGAATGGGATTCATAATTAGAGTTTTAAGTAAAGTCTTTGGAAAGAGATTAATCAACCTGCTCGCTTTTACAAAATCTAACCTCTATTTTTAAGTCCAGACTATAGGCTAATACTGACTCAATACTAATTTAGCACAAAGGTTATTAATGATTTCCAAGTTTCTTTAGGGCATAAATATCAAATATGAGAGTCAGTAGTCAATCCTTAGGATATTTCTCTATCAGTATAACACAGTGTGGTGGAAAATCACTTACTACTTGTTTTCCAGAAAGAATATAGTGTATCTGAGATCAAAGGCAGATGACACCTCAGGCTGTATCAAGATGTTCGCAAATGAAAATGAACTACAGGAACCAAAATTGTTCAGGAAGTCAAAGAATGATCAAATGCAACTATGTACAAAGCGAGAATAATTTGCCCAACTGAATTATGAAATTTTCTCCTCCGGTAACTTAAAAGCAGATTAGGTACTTTAATTATTATTGGTATAATTTTTTAGATATGCATGGTTTTTTTTTTCTGACTTCTGATCTGTTCCAGGTGGGTGTTTTTTAAGGTGGTCTATAAACCAACATGTCACAGGGAAGAAAGCATGATGATAGGAGTCCAGGCTGAGAAACCAAAGGAAAACAGGAAAGAATAGAAGAGGAGGAGGAGGAGGCTGATTTCCTCTGTACCAACTAATACTTACTGCTTCGTGTGGCTCAGTGTTGGGACTGATGAGACAAGCCGGTAGATCATACCCCTGCCAACTTAGCCACCAGTGCCTGGAAACTGTCTTCAAGGTCAGTGAAGCAGACTTAACCTGAATAATAACAAAACTGGGAAGGAAAGTTCCTTACACAATTATCCGTCTCCTGCCCAAAACTAAGAATTTGAAATTTTTTTTCTTTTTTCTTTTTTCTTTTTTTTCTTTTTGTTTTTTCAAGACAAGATTTCTTTGGGTAGCTTTGTACCTTTCCTGGAACTCACTCTGTAGCCCAGGCTGTCCTCAGACTCACAGAGATCCATCTGTCTCTGCCTCCCAAGTGCTGGGATTAAAGGCATGTGCCACCACTGCCTGGCGAATTTCAAATTCTTTAAAGGTAAATATACATTAGGTTTGTATAGAGCTGTACTGTTTATAAGTATACTATATTTGCATGCATAATTAGATAAATTCCTAATAACATTTCAGAATAAGAGCAATATTTTATATGTATACAATGGACTTTGAAGCAATAAACAATAGCCCAGTGGTTCCCAGACTTTGCTACATGGAGAAATCACTTGATTTGAGAGAGAGAGAGAGGGAGAGAGAGAGAGAGAGAGAGAGAGAGAGAGAGAGAGAGAGAGAGAGAGAGAGATGATAGATGGGTGGATGGATGGACAGGTGGATGGATGAAAGAGAGAGATCTTTGTTACCTCTATAGATTGCTATTTAATTGTCCCTTAAATAGACTAAATATTAGTTAGTTAGTTAATTAGCTAATTACTTAGATATTTTGAGATAACTTCTCACCATGTAATTCAAGCTGGCCTAGGACTCCTGGTCTTCCTGTCTCAGCCTCCTGAGAGCTGGGACTACAGATATGGGCCATCATTCTTAGTCAAGTTTGGGGAACTTTAAGTGTGATTCTGAGAGTAGACAAGTTTGTGAAATACTAGATTGGTTTCAGGTCACCTTAGTGCTAATTCATGGACTTAAGAGATTTTACTGTCAAGTCAATGCTTGTGGAATTATATTTGGCATAAAGCTCTAGATAACAATTATCCCAGTTCATATCTGCTGAGAGTTACAAAAAAAGGGTTTTCAAATTCTTCTGGCTATGATTTACTATGATCATTATTAGAATTTAGGAGCCTTCTCTGAAGTTTCTAATGAAAAAAGAGCCTAAAAAAATAGAGCTCTTTTACAAGTCTGTAACTGATATGTTGTGGCCCAAAAGTTTGGGAAGCTATTGTAAAGGATATCAGATCATGTAGAACATGAAAGAGGAGCATAAAGAGGGGTCACAAGGGGAGACTAGGGTTAGTGAGGAGTGAGGAGGGATGAGGGGAAAGGAAAATCTACTGAAACACTGTTCGAAAATGCCATAATGATATCTACCACACTGTGTGCTCATTTGTTGTGGGATATTCAGTCACACTGCGAACCTCAAGTCTGCGTTTCTGTTAATTAAATAAAATCAAACTTGGTTCAGGGGCGCAGTCAGCAACTAGTTGACTGGAATTAGCCATAGAGAGTCCTGAGGAGCCAAGAATATGGATAGAGAGATGCACAAAAGGAGTAGAGTGGGGACTTGGAATTTGGTGCTTCTTTTTTGGTTTGGGACAAGTGGAGAGACATCTCTTGCTGGGTCTCCAGCCAAAAAGGAAGGTCAGCTGGTTGCTTCTCGGCATCTCTGATCCAGCAGGTTTTCACCCCCACATCTGACTTCTAAGACTTTGCTCGTAAATAGAATGATAGAGACTTAGTTTAAACCTATATGTCATGGCTACAGGGACTTGGGACCAGAAGTCCCTCTAGGCACCTCCTGGGTGGCTAGCAGGGTGTTGACTGTGAGGTTATGGGGACACAGACAGTAATTAAAATATCAGTAGATTCGTGTGCAGCAGCTAAACTGACAGAACAACATCAAATTTTAAAAACAATATCAGACCATATAGATATTGTTAATGGAGTATGAAAGTCTGGTATGAAAAACTGTGAGGAATCAATGTGGTCTTTACCAAAACAAAGCCGACAGCACTCACTTGATAATCCACTTTCAAAGGGTGTTTTAAATGTAAAACTTCTCTCATTGGCTGACAGAAGACTTCTGGATTAAACTGTTATTAAACACCAGAATCCAAAACATTGCAGTGGATATGTTAGAGAACACAAGGTGAATAATAACAAGGCCTTGCTCTAATAGACCTGAGTGCACATATAAATTTCTTGTTGAAAAATGTTGAAGCATTGGAGTGAAGTCTGCTTAGCATCTCTTAGTTCCTGTTTTCTAATTTAAAAAAAAAAAAAATTTCATCTAGTATAGCTTTGGTAAGCATTCTGAGACTCCAGCAAGTATCAGGGAGAAACAGAAAAAGCTGCAGAAACATGGTACTGAAAGATGGGTCAGGAGGTTCTGGAGGCTGGCCTTAGCAATGAGAAATGGCAATCGCTCTGTGTGAGAGAGTCGAGAGAGAGGAGGGTCGTTGTGGGGGTGGTGAACAAGAGGGACCAGCAGAAATCGGTGTTGCACGGTGCATCGGGCAACTCAGGGAACTGATAAAGGCTTGGACGTCTTGATTAGGCTGTTGATTTTTTTTTTAAAGATTTATTTATTTGTTTATTATGTATACAGTGTTCTGTCTGCATATACACCTGCAGGTCAGAAGAGGGCACCAGATCTCTTTATGGATGGTTGTGAGCCACCATGTGGTTGCTGGGAATTGAACTCGTGACCTCTGGAAGAACAGCCAGTGCTCTTAACCTCTGAGCCATCTCTCCAACCCCCTAGGCTGTTGATTTTGATGTAAGCTTCGGAAAACTTTAAAAGCTCGGACTGAAGCCATTCAAAATAATTAACTTTATTCTTGAGTAAGTTCAAGACATGGCCTCAGTCTTCTATTATTTCACATAATCCTCCTCCCACCCCACCGTGACTCACCATAGGCACACTGAATCGTAGCAGAAAGTAGCTACAAAGAATAAACACAATACTTAGTTTGTGACATTCTAACCAATTTATATTAATCAAAATACATCATCTCAGGTGGAAAGAAATTTTTAAATTCTACATAAGAAAATTTAAAATTTTACATTCTGTATAAGTCAAGAAGGAAAGGGGAAGAAAACTGGACAGAAGAGCTGAACAATATGAACAACAAAATTGTAATTTCTTATAGTGAGCTATAAGCTTACAATGGGCAGAAATTTTTAGTTTAATTTTATTTTGAGACAGGGTCGCATGTAGCCCAGGCTATCCTCAAACTCTCTATGTAGTTAAAGATGACCTTAAGTTCTTAATCCTCCTGCTTATACTTCTCCTGTGCTGTGATTACGGGCATGTGCCACCATGTCCAGTTGATATGCACTGTGGATTGAACCAGGGTCTATACATGCTGTGCAAGCGCTCTCTGGACTAAGCTAAAACCCTAGCTCATGAACCAGAACTTTCCAACTGTCATGGTTAATCTTGATGGTCTGCTGTGGGATGGTCTGTATGTCAAATGTGTTGCTGATTGGTCAATAAATAAATCACTGATTGGCCAGTGGCCAGGCAGGAAGTATAGGCGGGACTAACAGAGAGGAGAATTGAGAGAACAGGAAGCTGGGTGAGAGAGACACTGCCAGCCGCCACCATGACAAGCCGCATGTGAAGATCCCGGTAAGCCACGAGCCATGTGGCAAGGTATAGATTTATGGAAATGGATTAATTTAAGCTGTAAGAACAGTTAGCAAGAAGCCTGCCACGGCCATACAGTTTGTAACCAATATAAGTCTCTGTGTTTATTTGGTTGGGTCTGAGTGGCTGTGGGACTGGCGGGTGAGAGAGATTTGCCCTGACTGTGGGCCAGGCAGGAAAACTCTAGCTACAATGGTCAGCTTAATGGGATTCAGACAAACCACTGGAACAAACTTCTGGACATATGGGTGAGTGGCTGCTTAGGTTGAGGTGTGGAAACCCACCCTAATTTTGAGCAATACCATTCTGTGGTCTGGGTTCTCAGACTGAATGAAATGGACAAAGCTGACTGAGTACAGGCATTCATTGCTTTCTTCTTCCTGGCTGTGGATGGTCTGTGATTAGCTGCCTCCAGATCCTTCCGCTGTGAATTCCGTGCCATGATAGATTGCACTCTTACACGGTGAAACAAAGTCAACTACTTACCTATTAAGTAGCTGTTGCTAAGCATTTTGTTCCAGTACTGAGACAAATAAACAATGCAGAAAATAAGCACTAAAAAATAAGGTCATTGCTGTGATAATCGTGACCATATTGTTCTCAGGCCTTTGGAACTGGTTCACAGGAAAAATGTGGGAGACTTTGGGACTTGGAGTTTGAAAAGACTGAGAATCCTATAACCAGAACTTAATGAGCCATCCTACTGAAAATTGAGAAAACTAAAATTGTGGGAGAAATGTGGGCAGTAGAATCCTGGTTCATGAAGCTTCAGAGAAACAAGGACTTTATGATAGATGGGGCTAGAAGCCATTTATGAGATGTTCTAGCAAAGAATCTGGCAGCATTCTGCCCATGTTCTGAGAGCTTAGGCGAGACTTAATACAGGTGCAGTGGGATAATTTGTTTTGGAGAGAAAATCTCAAGGCAGACCAGCACTGAGGCTGTGGCATGGTCATTGCTTAACAAGGTCTAAAGTTAAAAACAGCTGCAAGTGGGGTGGAAAGACAAATGCATTGTTTTTCCCAGGGAAAGAGCTCTGGCAACAGTTGCAGCCAAGGTAACTACTGAAAAGAAGACTGTAACTGTTACAGGAGAAATTCTGCACTGGGACAATAGGAAAGAGGCATGATGGCAGGAGCCCACCCGCCAAAGGCTCCAGCTTGTGAAAATATAAATTCATTTGAAAGAGAGAAATGAAACTGAATTTGCCTCTGAAGACATTCAAGCTTTTTGAAAACAGCCAATGAGGGAAGAGTTTGCCTTGGGTCAGTACACAGAAGTCTGGCTCCATCTGAAGATGCCAGGAGAAGTTAGCAGTGTTGTCCATGTAGTATGAGTTTTGCAGACATAAACAATGAAAGACTGAAGGGATGGTGGAGTTTTGTGTCATGGTCCCAGAGAGCTGATGAGGCCAGAAAATGTGTATCAAGGTATATGCAGTTATACAGGTGAGATCTAAATGCAGAGACCTGAGTATGTTAGAGATACTATATGACCAGGGAAGAATGTCTGCTGAGGAAAGCATGTGCATTGAGTAGGATCTGATGAAGAGAAAGACTGTGCTTGCTACAGGCAGCAGAACTGCCTTAGCCTTTGGAGGCCAGATGATTCCATCAGGAGCCCCAAATGCTACACATAGAATTGCAGTATTTGGTGTTTGTCCTGGTGTGTTTTGGTCTTGCTTTGGTCTGATCCTTATTTGTTATGGTCCCATTCTTCTCTTTTAGAATGGTAATGTTTATTCTATATCATTGTATGTTGGGAGCATGTAATTATTTATTGATTTATAGGTACTCCCTGGAGTCTCAGCTAAGACTTGTTCTTCAGGCTTTTAAATAGTGTTGCAATTGTTAAGTACTATGGGGACTTTGATGTTAGACTCAACGTATTTTAAATTATGAGTTAGCCATGACCCTATGGGGTTAGGGTTCGAAAGAGTATGGTTTAAAAGCAATGTGTTCCAGTGTCAGTTGACAAGGGGTGAGGTTGTGAATGCAATGTGACCAGCTACTTCAAACTCCCATCCCCATGACTTCCTTGACACAACGGATTATATCCTTAAACTATGAAACAAAACAAACCCCTTTGTAGTTGGGTTTTTTTAAAACTTTTTGGGGGGCACGCCACCCAGCTCCCAAATAAATAGGCGAGACTTATTTATGAATGCCCGGTCTTAGCTTGACTTATTTCTAGCTAGCTTTTCTTAAATTATCCCATCTACCTTTTGCCTCTGGGCTTTTACTTTTCTCCATTCTATATTTCATTCTTTCCTTCTTATTCTGTGGCTGGTTGTATAGCTGGATGGATGGCCCTTGGCATCCTCCTCTCCTTCTCCTTTTCTTGATCCTCCCTCTTCTCTCTTTTTTTCTCCTCCTATTTATTCTCTCTATCTGACAGCCCTGCCTATTTCTCTCTTCTGCCTAGCTATTAGCCATTCAGCTCTTTATTAGACCAATCAGGTGTTTTAGACAGGCAAAATAACACAGCTTCACAGACTTAAACAAATGCAACATAAGAGAATGCAACACAACTTTGCATCACTAAACAAATATTCCACAGCATAAACACATGTAACACACTTTAAGCTAATATTCCACAACACCCCTCCTTCCTTACTTGCTATTATTAGGTATTTTGCTGCAGCAGCAAAACAAGTAACTAATATAATAACCAATTGAAAGCATGAAGTAAACTATTAGGAATGAATTCAAAATAATTTTGAGGTTTTCAGGCTTGCCAAGATAACAAAGAATCTTTGGGAGGAAAGGATTACTCAGTCTGACCTAAGTCTGAGAGGAGATAAGCCATTGATGAACAATAAAACCACATAGTGATGTCTTCAATTCTGGTAATATGTTTTAAAACTCCAGTTTTATATGAAAATATACACATACACATACATGTATGTAGCAACAATAAATGAAAAAAGAGGCATAATGTGGTGGTATTGTGTTCTCCAAAATATTGTATACCCTGATAAACTTATTTGGGTCAGAGAACAGAAAAGCCACTAGATACTTAGGATAGGCAGTAGTAGCACATGCCTTTAATCCTAGCATTCCAGAGGCAGAAATCCATCTGTTCAAGGATACAGCCAAGCATGGTGACACACGCCTTTAATCCCAGGGAGTGATGGCAGATAGCAGAAAGGTATATAAGGTGTGAAGACCAGGAACTAGAAGCATTTGGGTGGTTAAGCTTTCAGGCTTCTAGCAGCAGTTCAGCTGAGATTCATTCTGGATGAGGAGTCAGAGGCTTCCAGTCTGAGGAACCAAGACCAGCTGAGGAACTGGTGAGGTAAGGTAGCTGTGACTTATTCTGATTCTCTGATCTTCCAGCGTTCATCCCAATAACTGGCCTCAGGTTTGATTTTATTAATAAGACTCTTTAAGATTCATGCTACAGCATGAATTAGAAGAAGATCAAGAAAAGGTATATAGAAGAGTTTGGAGGGGGAAGGGAAGAAGGAAGTGATGTATTATATTCTCAAAATAATAAAAGAAATAAAAATAAAATAATATAGAAGGAAAAAAGTCAATTTGTGGGTTTTTGTTTTGCGTTCAATTCTGGAATTTCTCAGCCCACCAAAGAGGTAATGTGATTCCTAGGATCATGTAGCGTGAATCTTAAAGAGTCTTTATTAATAAAACAAAACCAGAGCCACGTATTGGGGTGAACACTGGAAGATCAGAGAGACAGAACAAGCCACAGCTAACCTTACCTGGCCAACTTCTCAGCTAATCTTTTTTCCTCAGACTGGAAGCCTCTGTGTCCTCATATCCAAATGGCTCTCAGCTGAACTGTGCTGCTCAAAACCTAAAAGCTTAACCAGTCAAGTGCTTCTAGTTTCTGGTCCTCATGCCTTATACACCTTTCTGCTTTCTACCATCACTCCCTGGGATTAAAGGCTCACTTTCTGGGATTAAAGGCATGAGTCACTATGCTTGGCTGTATCCTTGAACAGATGGATTTCTGCCTCTGGAATGCTAGGATTAAAGGTGTGTGCTACCACTGCCTATCCTAAGTATCTAGTGGCTTTTCTGTTCTCTGACCCCAAATAAGTTTATTAGGGTACACAATATTTTGGGGAACACAATACCACCACAGCATCACTTGCAGCTTTTCCAAGCAACAGTCTGTGAATCTGCCCTACCATCAAAAGACTGAAGCCAAGAATAAGGTCGCTTGAAACAAGAGGAAAAGTAGGAAGAACTTGGGCCAGTGTAAAGATGTCTCCAACGTGGAGTGTCTGTGGTTTACACTAAGCAACTCACACTCCTCATGCAGCAACGGGGAAGGAGAAAGCCATGGACTTTTAGCACAGGGGCATTCAGCACAAGAATAATTGTAAAGGCTATTCCAAACCTAAAAGTACTGGACATTACACAGTTAGAAGTTTTGGAGATCGTATTTCCCAATGTGAGTACCTCATATTTGTTTTCTGGTGCCAAAATTTAAAACTTTGTTTTTACTGATTATAAAGTATCTTTATCTTAAAAAAAAAAGGCAAACATTACCACAGAATATAAGTGAAAATATAACTTTCCCTCACTTCCAAATCTTGCCAAAGAGCCGCTGTTAATATTTTAGTGGATATAATTATAAGATTTTAGTGTTAGCCGGGCGGTGGTGGCGCACGCCTTTAATCCCAGCACTCGGGAGGCAGAGCCAGGCGGATCTCTGTGAGTTCGAGGCCAGCCTGGGCTACCAAGTGAGTCCCAGGAGAGGCGCAAAGCTACACAGAGAAACCCTGTCTCGAAAAAAAACCAAAAAAAAAATAAATAAAAAAAAGATTTTAGTGTTGCATAAAAATATCTACTTAAACAGAATCATATCTTACATGGGCTTGTGCAAGTGGTGATTTCACTTTTTAAAAAGGAAAATGTCTTCTCCTCATTCCTCTTAATAGTTGTCAGTGTCTCAATGTGCAAATGTACCACAATTTAGTTAACCTGTTTTTCTGCTGGATGGACAATTCGTTACTTTCAGACTTTGGTCGCTCATCCTCACATGTTCACAATGTATATTTACATGTTATTTCTTCAGGCAAAATATTCTAAGCAGATATGTCAGTGAACAGATATGTACAATTAACATTTTATAATATTACCTGATTGCTTTCTATAAGAATATGTAAAACTTTTCCATCAGTCCTCAGTTTATGAGACTATGACACACCAGTTTCCCATACTCTCACCAACCCCATGCATTACAATTTTCATGTCTGTCAATTTCATAGGTTTGTCAAGACAACATTATTTGAAGATTTTTGTAGTCTTTTTTCACATTTACAATTTCAAATTCTTCTTTTATGAATTACCTGTTCCTGGGATTTTTTTCACTCTTTAGGTAGGGTATTTATAATGACTGCCTTTGATATAAAAATAATTTTCCAGAGCCAAATAGTCGTGTTAAAGTTCAAATGTGCAACGTCCCCACTTAGGCTCATGTGTTAGGACACTTGTCCCCCAGCTGGTCGTATTGTTTGGGGAAGTTATGAGATTTTCAGGGTATGGAAGCAAGCTGGTAAAAGTGGGTTGTTGTGGGGAGAGCCTTGGGATTTATAGTACAGCTTGGCTCATGTTTGTTCTGGATGTTCTGTATGTTAAATGTGTTGCTCTGATTGGTTAATAAATAAAACACTGATTGGCCAGTAGCCAGGCAGGAAGTATAGGTGGGACAAGGAGAGAGAATTCTGGAAAGTGGAAGGCTGAGGCGGAGAGACACTGCCAGCCGCCAAGATGAGAGGCAGATGTTAAGATACCGGTAAGCCACAAGCCACGTGGCAACTTATAGATTAATAAAAATGGGTTAATTTAAGATATAAGAACAGTTAGCAAGAAGCCTGCCATGGCCATACAGTTTGTAAATAATATAAGCGTCTGTGTGTTTATTTTATAAGTGGGCTGTCGGACTGCCGGGGATTGGCAGGACCGAAGAGAAAACTCCAGCTACACATGTTCTCTCTTTGTGTCCAGGTCCCAGCAGAAGTAAATAAGTAGCCTTGTATTCCTGCTACCACAGCCCAAGCCACTCCACTGCCCTGTCTTCCTTGTCATGATAGACTGCACTCTCATTCCCTAAACCAAAATGAAACTTTGTTGCCTTTAGTTACTTCTTGTCTGGTATTTGGTCGGGGAGATAATAAAAGTAACTAATATGATACACACAGTACATATTTGTGAAAATATAATCAGAACTCACTAATGGGCGTCAAAATGGAATAACAGGAACCAGACTTTTTTACCTTTTCTGAACTAATTAAAACAGACCCCATGTTCCTCAAAATGTTGGCCATTAGGTAAAGAAGAGCAG
Source organism: Peromyscus eremicus (assembly GCF_949786415.1). NCBI lineage: Eukaryota > Metazoa > Chordata > Mammalia > Rodentia > Cricetidae > Peromyscus > Peromyscus eremicus. The sequence continues at coordinate 22,506,643 of NC_081418.1, read as the reverse complement.
AGGCCCTTCACAAAGAAATGGAGGTGGGCCCGGGGTTGGTGGGAGGGAGTTTAACTCACTACCTGGAGAAAGTTGCCAGGCCATGATAGAAGGAGAAAGGCTCAGGTGGAGCCAGCACTCTTCCTGAGTGGATGTGGAGCTGGGAGTGTGGGCTTACCAAAAGGCAAGGCAGTAATCAAGAGAGTAGTACACAGAGAGCTGATGAGGTCTGTGGAGCTTCCTTCTAAGGCACTACTCAGTCAGGGAGCAATCAGCTCGTGCATGGGAAGACCCACGAGTATAAAGTCTGAGCTGCATTAGTATGTAAAAAGTAGAGTGGCTTAAACAATATCAAATTTGTGTCAGCATTCTATTGTTATGACAAAAGTAGCTAAGATTAATTTATAAGGATGAAAGATTCTTTTGTTTCGTGGTTTCAGTCTGTGCTCATTTGGCCCTGTTAGTTTGGGTCCTATGGAGAAGCAGAGCATCATGGTGGAAAGCAAGAGGTGGGGCAAACTCATTCGCCTTTCGGTGACTGAGAAACAAAGACAGAGAGAAGCAGTCAGCATCCCTCTCAAGGACACTCCCCCATTGACCCTGCTTCCTTCTACTAGGCTCCAACTCCAAAAGGTTCCATCACTTCCCAACACATGGTCTTCAAGGGGCATGTTAGAGCCCAACCATAACAGTTTCTTTTCCATAAAGCAGTCCAGGCAAGAGGTCCATGGCAGTACCAGATTCCTTCCCGCCCAGGCTTGTTCTCACTTGCATGACCAAAGTTGATCCAGCCATCAGGAATGGGGCAAAGATTCAAGAGTTTCTTGCAATGGCATGATCCAAAAGATACAGCTGTTTGGTTTTTTTTGTTTGTTTTGTTTATATGTGCATGAGCACGAATGTACCTGTGTTTTCTAATCGTGTTCTACTAGCTAGATGAGGTCACATGGACACACTTTGTTGAAGTGAACCTAAAAATGATAATTTTTAACTGTGAAATAGTGTCTTTAGCTGAAACATACTAATGTAGATAAAGGAGAGGATAAATATTGGGGAAATAATTAAGTCTCTCCCAAAGCAAGTTTGTAACTGAGTTAAAAATAGATGAGAAAGCATATTAGATTAAGAATTGGGAAATAGGGACCACAGTTCCAGGGCGGCTTCAGGTTCCTGATTAAATCAAATATTCAGACTTTAACTGGGCTACATGTGTAATCTGTGCCAGAGATCTAATTGGTTCTTGTAAACTCATCTTGCATAAAGCAAAACAGATCCCGAAGACCTAGGGAGTTCCATTAAGTGCTGTTTTGATTTTGTTTTTGTTTTGTTTTTAATAGAAAGTGTGATCCCTTGAGGGATTGTTAGTCTTCTGTCTACCAAGCCAAGATACAACTGTGAACTCTGAACTCACTCTGTTCAGCTTGGTAAAACTCCTAGTGCGAAGCAGAACTATGCTCCATCACACAAAAGTCTCCACGTGCAGTGAAGAAGAGGTCCTACTTCAATGACACCTCCAGCATTTTCCTTGCAGAAATTCCAACAAATGGCAAGTAGGATGAGCCACATTGCTTGCTCAGAAATCTAAGTGGATGCAGCAATGAAAATAATCATCCCCTCTCCCTGTGTAAATAGGCCTCTTGGCTTCATTGTAGTCTTGATTTTGAAATGAAAGGAAGTTAATTTTAATTAATGAAAGCTAATGCTAATTAAACATGTGTTCTATTTTCATAAGCATGCACAAATTTGCTTAAAAATCTCAGCAGCTCTGTAGAGAGCATAACAAAAGCATTATTCTGCTGCATGCACTGCTCAGATTACCACAGAAATTAAACCAAAACTGACTAAGATGTAATCACATTCTTGAGTGTACACAGTTCTTTTAAAAGTACAGTATAGTTGGGAAGGGGGCCGAATGATTTTTTTTCTTATAAACCTTAACTTACCCTTTATTCAGTTTGTCATGCCAGTAAGAATCAGAAAAAGGTTTTAATAATATTTTTTAAATATCATTTTCCAAGTTTCATTCTTATAGTTTGCTTAATTTTAATCAACCAAGTGATTTTAGTTATTAGTAATTTGGGTCTTGAACATACAGAACTACAAATATTTACCTGGTGGGGCATTCAATGTTCATTTTCCACGAAAAAAAAAAAATGCATTCCTCAAAATGACTTGAGAGTAAGGAAAATTTAAAACGTTAAAAACATACAGCAATAATTCCTCAAAACAGATCATATTATATGTAAATTAGTAATACAGATATTATGGATGTTGATATGTAGGAGAGATGTCTCTGTAAAGGTCCAACTATGTTGAAGTTGAGGCAGGAATGTGAGATAGGCACTTGTCAGGGAGGTGGTGTGATGTGAAGGAAATAAGAAGGTGGGGGGATAGTAATTAGAATGTGCTATATGTGAAATTGTCAAAAAATTTGACTAAAAGAAAACACATATCATGGAACTTCCCTCCTGAGAAACTGATTTTTGTATGAATTAGTTGTGTATGGGGGAGAGAAGGGCATGTACATATGTATGTCCACCACATAGCGGCCAGAGGTCAATTTCAGGACAGTTCAGACACTGTCCACCTTGTTTTTTGAGATAGGATGTCTCGTTGTTCTGGAAGTCACTAATTAGGCCAGGTCCACAAATTTCAGGAATCCACCTGCCTCCACTTCCACCTGGCTTTTTCACTTGAGCTCTGAGGATCAAATTTGGGCCCTCATGCATACATGGTAACTACTTTACCAACTGACCTATCTCCTCAACCAGTGTATGAACTCTTCTTTAAGCAAACCACTTACTCAGAATGTCTCATATGTTAATGTCTCTATGAGAATTAAGGTAGAAATCTGGAGCCTTGGTGCCAGAATCCTTCAATCGCTTTCCTTTGTGAGGATCAGGGAGGGAACGTGGCTACTTGTTTTACCCCAAACAGAAAAGCATCTTGTAGTAGTCCCTGTTGCTACTAAGCCTGATACCATAAATATGTCATTACCAGAGTATGTACATATTTGGAAGGACTTGTCTTAGCTCCTGTTTTATTGCTGTGAAGAGACTCCATGATCAAGGCTACTCTTATAAAAGGAAGCATTTAATTGGGGGCTCACTTACAGTTTCAGGTGTAAACTCCAAAGCCCATCCCCAGTGACACAGCCCCTCCAACAAGGCCACACCTCCTAACCCTCCCAAAACAGTTCATCAGCTGGAGACTATGCATGAAAACATATGAGTCTATGGGGGGGGCATTCTCAGTCAAATATCATGGGGCTATTTGTTCATTCCTTCAACAGACAGACCTAATCATGTAGTGAGATGGTGTGGTTGCTCTTAGCTTGTAACTCTTTGTGGGAAAGGTATTGGTTGTGTTGTGTGTGTAGGTATGACTCAGTGTTTATGTATGTGAATAAAACTACAAACACCATCTTTTTACATTTTTATACAGCTTTATTGAGATATAACTCACAAGTCTCAATTTTTAGGACATTCACAAATTTACAAATACGTGAAATAATTGTCACTTGTCAATGTTAGAAAACTGTTATCAATCAAAAGAGAAAAGAAAAGAAAAAAAAAAGAAAAACACATATCCTTTGGCTTTCCCTCCCTCTCCATCATAAATTATCACTAGCAAACTTTTGTCTCTATAGAAGTGTCCCTATTCTGGACTCTAAATGGACTGAAGAGTATAACCTGTGGCCTATTATGACTGACTTCTTTCACTCAGAATGCTTTCAGATTTCTTCTAAGTTGTAGTGTGCATCAATACATTGGTACTTTGTGGCTAAACAGATTTTTATTGTGTGTATATAATACACTTTGCTTATTCTTTTGTTCACTGATAGACAGCTGGATTGTTTTGATCTATCATTTTGAAGTCACAGACACTCATGTGTAAGCTTTCATATTTCTTTTTTTTTTTTAATTTTATGTACCAACCACAGTTTCCCCTTCCTTTTCTCCTCCCGTTCCCTCCTCCCACCTCCTTCCTAGGGGCCCCACAAACAGACCAAGCTACGGAGCTGCTGGGTCATGTGGCAGATCTATATTTAATGGTTTGCGAATTGCCAGATTATTTTATGAAATGGTTGTAGCATTTTCCTTCCTGCTCCCAATCTGACTTCTTCACACCTCCAGACCACTTTCCCTTTACATAGTATCATTTTGCTAAGGATGGCAAGCTAGAGGAGAGTAACACTGTGGCCCCAGTGAAGATGACATCAAAACTACACTCTTGTCAATTTAACTGCATCCCGAATCTCCAAGAGAAGGGCCTCTGGGTGTACCTGCGAGGGTATTTCCAAAGATACTTAACTGAGGAAGGAAGACCCAACCTGAGTGTGGGTGATATCATCCATCCCATTGGCTGCAGTCCCAGACTGGGGTGGGGCGGGGGGAAGGAATACATGAGCTAGGCTCCAGCACCCATCTCTCTGTGTGAGAGAATTTAAGGTCACAGAAGGTAGTCATAATATTTTTTGACAAATTACAGTGTGAGTGACCTCTATTTCAGTTTCCAGTAGAGTCCTGTTCCATTTTGAAAGCTGACTGTGGACCCATTATGATCAGCCAATTCATGTTGCTGCTACTATGTCCCATCATCTAATAAGATAAGTAACTAACACGGAAAATTGGTGCTAAGGAGTAGGGCCATTGCTGTCACGGACCTGACCTCGGTGTTCGTAAGCCTTCAGATCCAGTTTGTAGATGGTTATGAAAGAGTTTGGAGTTGCAGGCTAGAGACGCCCTAGATCTGTAAACAGAGGCTAGTGGGTCGTTCTGGCAGGAGCTTAGGAGTCTAGGATGCTGTGGGGAAGGTTGACAGTGGGAACCCAGTACAGAACTTTCAAAATGAAACAGGGCTCTATCAGGAACTGAGGTAGAAGCCACTCATACTATAATGTGGAAATGATTACGAACACCTTCTGTGTCCTGAAACTTTGAGTGAGGCTGAAATCAAAAGTGCTGGACTGCCAGGCGGTGGTGGCACACGCCTTTAATCCCAGCACTCGGGAGGCAGAGCCAGGCGGATCTCTGTGAGTTCGAGGCCAGCCTGGGCTACCAAGTGAGTTCCAGGAAAAGGCGCAAAACTACACAGAGAAACCCTGTCTCGAAAAACCAAAAAAAAAAAAAAAAAAAAAAAAAGTGCTGGACTAAGCTGTTTGGCAGAGGAAATTCCAAGATAGCATAATACCAAGACTATGGTCTGGTTAGTGCCCCTCCGCCCCCCCCCCCCCCCCACACACACACACACTCTCAGCTCTCGGCTCTACAGCGAGAGAGTGGGGAAATAAGAAATATGGCTGTTTGGCCAGGAAAGAAATGTAGCAGAGTTTAAAGATGTAAACAAAGTAGGTGCCGATAATTTAAAGAGATTAGTGTCATTGAAGAGAAACCTCAGCCTCTTCATTGGGACAACAGGAAGAGTACCTTGAGAGTAGGACCCAACCCACAGAAAGCTCCAACTTCTAAATTGCAAATTAATTTGAAAGAAGAGAGATGAATTGAGAGGACCATTGAACAGGTTTCCTATTCAGAAACCTAGAGAAGTAGCCCCAGGTTCAGCCACAGAGCACACAGAGACCTCTAACATCTGTGGTAAAGGGGTAAGTACAAGCCGTATCCTGAGATGACAGTAGACCTTAGAAACATCATCCACATGGTGCTGCTTTTGCAAGCATGAATAATATAAGAGTTATGAGGTCATGGAAGCTTACACCAAGGTTCCAGGAAGTCACTGAGACCAGGCAATAGGGTGCATCACTGGATTCCTTGCAAGGGGCCCCTGAGAGGTCATTGTGTGACTCTGTGAAAGAAAATCTAAGTTGTAGTGGCGGCTGTAGGCTGGCTGAGATGCCAGGACTGGGGAAGGGGGAGCATCCACAGAGGAAAGTGAACAGAAGGGTGGAGCTGGGTCAAGGGAGAAGCTACATGTGCTGCAGGTAGCAGACCACAAGAGGCACAGCTTCCCAAGCATGCTGAACCCCAGATGATACCACCACAAGCCCCAGACGCTAGACATAGACCTCTTGAGTGTATCAGTCTTGCTTTGGTACAATCTTTCCTCACTATGTCCCCATTCTTTCCTCTCAGAAGGGGAATGTTTATTTGGTGTATTGGAAGTAGTTGACTGTTTTGTTTTGTTTTTAATCTTTCAGGAGCTCAGAGTTAAAAGATTTCCCCAAGTCTCAGAAAAGTCTTTGGACTTTGGCACAATGTTGGGACTGTTAAGACTTTGGAAACAAAGAAGACTAAATGCATTTTTCCATTATGAGATAAACACGAAATTTTGAGGGCCAAGGATGGAATGTTACCATTAAAACTTATGCGTTTGGGCATCAAGTTGACAGGGTAGACTTATGATATGTTAGTCACCAAGGAGACATACCCCTGGTTGTGTCTGTGAGGGTCAACTGAAGATGGAAGACTGACCCTAGGGATGGGGTCCAAGACTGAAAAGGAGAAACCAAAAGCACGGGCATGGCCTTCATCTCTCTGTGCTTCTGACTGTGACTCCATGTGACCAGCTACCTCGCACTATTGTGGCCATGCCTTCCCTGCCATGATCTACCTTACCCCATCAAACCATGAGCGAGAATAAACCTTCTTCTTTAAGATGCCTTTGTTAACTGTTCTGCTGCAGCAACAAGAAAAGTAACTGGCACTAAAGCTTGCCTCCCAACTTACTTTAAGGGAAAAAACCAAACTGTCCTCACCATCCCATGGCTCTCCTGGATCCCTGTTAGCTATAGCCTAGCGTCCCTAACCCCTGCAGACCTAGCAGCATGTCTTGAATCTAGAAGGAGTTTTTCCTATGAAGAAGTCTGTTGTGCTGTTGAACTCTGGATTTGTATTTTAATTCCTTTTCTAATTTCAGATCTCATCATCCAATAACCATTCTCATTGTTTCTGATTTTCACTGGTACCTTATACATGCTCTGCAAGATGAAACAATGGAATACCTAGAAACAAATGAAAGTATTCTAGAAGAGAATTTTAATTTTTTTTACATTTATTCGTTTTATATTGTATGGATGTTTTGCTTGCATGTATGTCTGTGCACTATATGTGCCTTGTGCCCCGGGAAGGTCAGAAGAGGTTGTTGAATTCCCTGGAATTGGAGCTATGGATGGTTATAAGCTACCATGTGGGTGCTGGGAATCGAACCCAGGTCCTCTGGAAGAGCAGCCAGTGTTCTTAACCTCTAAGCCATCTCTCCAGTCAGGAGAATTTTTAAGTGAAAAGGGAAAGCATACACTATGATAAAGTAGGATGAGCAGGAATTGTTTCCTTCTTCAAATATTATCCTAAGTTTTAGAACAAGACTGAAAATGAAGTCACTTGATGCTATGCATGGTGGGACATCCTGTTGTCCAATCACTCAGCATCTGAGGCAGGAGGGTCTCTGGTTCCAGCCTAGCTTGGGCTATATAACGAGAACATCCCTCAAAGAACAAATAAGTAAATAAATAATAAGTCATTTAAGGTGTGTCATTAAATTCTCTGGGAGGTAAGGAATCGTCCGGTGTCACATTGGCCAGTCAGTGCTTATTGTGTGTTTTGCCACGGTCAGGTATTGTCTTTGAAGGCCAAACGTCAGCCTTCATGACAGGCTCTCAGACCAAGGTTTCTGCCTTTGCTTTTTAAGTGAAAGGGAACTTAATAGTTCTGTGAATCTGCTTCCTCGCTCTCTCCAGTGCTTAAGTTCCAGTGAACTGTGCTTCCAGGGACACTTTCAACTGACTCTCTTGTGACATAGGTACTTGCCTTAAAAACAACTTTTGATAAATGGAATTCTTCTGTTTTCATGTTACCAACAAATTGCTACTGGTATGAAGAATGGAGTCAAGGGGAACTCTGGAATACTGTATTCCTTCTTTGGTGCTACAGTTAGTCACTTATCAAATACCTCTGATGTTAGAAGAACATAGCATTTCATTCTATTAAAAAACTATAATCTTACATTTTTATTTACTTTGCTTTCTTAGGGATCAAACCCAGGGCTTTGTGCATGCTATGTAAGTGCTCTACCAGTGAGCTTTATACTCAACCTAATTATGTCTATTAAACCCCATTCTCTCCTGGGATTAGGTGAGGTGTCTTGGTTCAGACAACCCTAGGTTCAACCCTGGCTCTTTACCACTGACCCTGCCTCTGTTCCACCCATCTTCTTTATGGCACTCTAGCAGTATCTTCACCTTCAAAACAGAAATAATAATTTTACCTACAATGTTGGGCCACCGAGAAGGATTCAATGTAAAGGCTACAGCATTGGTTTGGCACCAGGAAGCACACCTTGATGTTAGCTGTGGATTTCTGACTTGTTTGCATCATTTTTCGGTAATTTTTCTTTCCACCCACTGGGCTGTTTCTAGCAGTGACCATTCAACAAACTTGCCAATATAGACATAAAAGGAGGGATGAACCCTGGTTTCTGTTTCAAGAGAGATGGTACTAGAAAACACTGTTCCACACTTTTTTCCTGTGATATGCAAGATATCCTTGTGACACAGGATAAGAAGGGATGAAATGCTGTGTCAAAAACAAAAGCCACAGGTATGACATATGGATATGAAAAACAGATATGTATATACACACTCAACTGTTTTTCCTTATCAAGGCCTTTTGCCCTTAAGCGCAAATTTGGATTCCAGAGGCAAATCTCTGAGGGTTCTGGCATTGACCTCATGAAATCTCCTGTCTATTCAAGCCACCAAACTCTAAAGGAAGTAAGTAGCACGCACTCCTTACACAATACAATGAGGGAACTATGGGGCATTCTCTGCTTTGGCCACCTGTAGACAGGTCATTGTGACGCGAGCACTATGGACACGTGGAACACCTGCCAGAGAGCAGGGGCGGGGTTATCTCCGACAGCAGGTCCAAACGCAGGATACCCTAGAGATGGGGGTCACGGGAAGACCCCAGGGAGCAGAGAGAGGGACACTCGCTCCTCTTATCCCTGATCCACTCCAAACAAGGTGAGACCACCGCCCTCCCCCTCCCCGGATCCTGGGGGCCGTGGGGAGAGCGGTCGTCCGTTGCTCTCCCTGTGGGAGGGAGGCGGCGGGAGCTGGCCCGGGGGTGGGTGAGGGGAGGGCGGCGGGGGTGCCCGCCCGGGCAGCGGTGCTGCGCTGCGGCGTGCACGGGCTCGGCGCTGCTATTCCGGCTGGCGGCGGCCGCTGCAGGAAGGACCGCTTCCTGCGCTCCCCGCCCCTTCCCTCGCCAGAGCTGACGCTGACGTCGGCGCAGGGAGCTGGAGGGACGCTCGGATCTCCGCCGGGAGGCTCCTAGGGGCCGGGGCTCCGAGGTACCTGCCCTCCGGGGCCGGGGCGGGGGCGAGCCGGGCGGGCTGCATGCTGCAGCGGGAGACGCCCGGCAGCCAGGGCGATTGGGGACGCCAAGCCAAGGCTGCCTCCGCTGCCCTTTGGGGGCGGCGGGTAACAGGCGGGTCACCTCGTCCGCCCCGGATTCGGGTGCGGGAGGAGCATCATCTCCCTTCCCTCCTGCGGATCCTCCCTCGGGCCTGGATGTGAGGAGGATGCGCGCGCTCCGGGAGCGTGCGTCAGTCCTGGGGAAGCGGGAGGGAAGCCCCAAGAGCACCTGCACCCGCACCCAAGCCGCATCCTCACAAGCCCCCGGCTGGCCTCCCTTTCTCAGAGCATGAAGGCCTACCCCCGCCCCGTCTAGGTGCCCTCTGGACAGGGACTTGTGTCTAGGGCTGACTTGTTGCCTAGTTCACCTGCAGCGGTATCTGACGTTTGCTTTTGCTGTTCCTCCATTGCTGGTCTTTGGTAGGGGTGGCTAAGCGCCGATGGGTACCTTTTTTTATAATGACTGGTGCCAGGAGGCCTGTGGTTGGCCCCTGCGGGGCTAGGAAGAGTCACTGAGCATGCCACGTTCTTGCAAACCCTGGCGCGCGGGTTTCTTTGGGTGCTGCGCTGCTGACTCCGCCTTTCCTGCCCCGAGGTTAACGCAGCTCCTGTTTCCTCTGAAAGTATATCCTGTTATGCCAGTCTTTCTCCCGACAGGCTCCCGTTACCCTCCCCAGTATCTTTTGACTTGGAGAGTCCCAAAGCCCCTCAACTTGTCTTTAGGGCCTTTAACGCCCCATGCCGATATGTTGGCAAATAGTATTAGCTGCCTCTTTCGAGGGAGAAATTAAGGTTTAGAAAGGAGACGACATCCTCCCCTTTTTAGGTAACATTGAAAACAGCTCAAGAAAGGGTTTGTCCATCAACATGGGGGGGGGGGCAGCCTTTGATGCCTAAGATCTGGTAACTAAAAATTACGGGGATTTTGAAAAGACATCACCAGCTGGTTTGAAAATGGTAATGAAGGAAGGAAGACACTCAAGATATTTGTTGACCATTATGGTCCCATAAACCATAACTTACTGAAAACATGATTATTTTAGCCCTGTCTCTCAAGTTGGCTCCCATGGTCCTCTGGTTTAAATCTGATATCTCAACTGCTCTGAAGCTAGGAAGTGAAGTAGGACATGATTATTAAATCCACACTCCAAAATGTTTCTTACCCTTTGTTCAACACACACACACACACACACACACACACACACACACACACATTTTTGTTGTTGTTTTGTGTATATGTCTGCGCATAATGTATGAGCACCCTTAGCACGCCATGCCCCACGTGTGAAGGTCAGAGAGTAACTTTGTGGACTTGGTTGTCTCCTTCCGCCTTTCCGTAGGTTCCAGGGGTTAAATTCAGGTTGCCAGCTTTGTATCATAAGTACCTTTACCTACCCAGTCACCTCACTGCCCACCCCCAATTGCTTCTGTTTTCTTTTTAGGTTTCAATTTTTATTTTTAAAACATCTTTGTAGAGAATACTATAGGTTCAAAATAAGTTTATGGTTCTTAGTCTTTCAAAAATGAGTTTGGTCTTAGCCCAGTACTGGAGTTTTGATCGCAAGGGATGCTATTTTATAATAGCATTTCTTATTAGGGAAATGGTTGCAATGTTATTAAAAACGAATCTTGAGAAAACCTAGCAGTTAAACTACAGAGTTCTGTTACTTGCAATAAGTAGAGAAACCTGAGATTGGATAACTGACCCTTGATCCTCCAATGAAAGCTAAAGACATCAGCTGGTAATTGCTTGTGATTTTATACCCTACCGCCATCTGGTAGACCTGAGTATCTGTTTAACTGCTCTGTCTGAGCATCTTTATTTCTGTGTCTAGACTTATGAAAAGTACGTTAAATCTTGTTCCCCAGTAGAAAATCTTCCACATGACTATTTTCAATGTATCTGATGGCACAAGTACATTTTTTTCCAGCTAGAAGCAGCTTTATCAGGGGAAGGGGAGTGTCTTAGTTAGGGCTTCTATTGCTGTGAAGTGATACCATGACCATGGCAACTCTTCTAAGTAAAACATCTAATTGACGGGGCTTGCTTACAGTTTCAGAAGTTCAGTCCATTATCATCATGGTGTGGCATGCAGACAGACATGATACTGGAGGAGTAGCTGAGAGTCCTACATCTTGCAGGCAAGAGGAAGGAGACTAAGACACTGGGCGGTGTCCTGAGCATAGGAAACCTCAAAGCCTGCCCTCACAGTGACACACACTTCCTCCAACAAGGCCATACTTACTCCAACGAAGCCACACCTCCTAATAGTGCTACTCTATGAATTTATGGGGGCCAATCACATTCAAACTCCCACAGGGAGTGTGACAAAACCTAGTAGAATCAACTAGTGTTGAACATGAGCTCTCAAGTTACAGGAACCTGCAAGAGAAATGGGGAAACTGATGGGTCACTGGGATCTGTAAACATGTTTCCTCTTTACTGGGTGATCCTGACAATTGGAAGCCTAAAGAGGGGTGGCTACAACAGGACTAGCATTCAGTGGTCACCAGTGTCCTACTATTAGCAGATATAAGAGATGCGTGGTCAAAGGAGTAAAGCAGGTTACAGTTTATGAGCCTTATCACCCCCCACACCCACCCAGAGGCCTCATGGAACCTCACACTCCTTGACTAAGAGAAGTGAAACATTTTTCTTTTTCTTGGTTTCCAATTATGTTTCATTCTACAATCATATCTAGTATCAAGGAAGATAACAGAGAACACACAGGCTTTGAGTCTCAGTTTGAGCGGGACTGGAGCCTGTGCAGAAATCTCTCCCCAAGGCTCATGTGCTGAAGGCTTGGTCACCAAGGTAGTGTTCACAAATCGGGTTTGGGGAACGGATGGGATCCTGAGAGCTCTAACCTCATCCATGGATTAGCTCATGAATGCGTTCATAATTTGATGGCAGTAGTGGAAGATGGTGAATCTGATTGGAAGATGTGATCCAATGGGGGCGTATCTTTCAAGATTATGTCACATATCAGGTCTTGCCTCTTTTCTGTTCCCTCGCTCTGTCTGCTTCCTGGATATCATGAGGTGGGAAGCCCTGCTCTGCCGTGCCATTTATCCTCTAAGTTGACTTTTTTTAAATATAAAATGTATATTTTTTGAGAAATTCATACAATGTATTTTGATCATATTCACCCTTACTTGACTCCTACCCCAACTCCTCCAGATCCACCTCCCACACCCTTGCACACTCTGATTTTCTCTTTAATAATTACTGTTTTATATATATAAATACAACTACTGAATCTGTTTAGTGTTACTTGTATGTGTATGGTTTTATGGCTGGCCGCTTGGTATTGGATAACCAATCAAGGGAGTGGGGAAGACTTAAGTTTGCTCTCTCAGCAGTCATTAGTTTCCTGTAACTTTCCATCTAGGAGTGAGGCCTTGTGAGATTTTCCCTGTCCACATTGGCTTGTCAACTGATGTTGTCATTGTTTGGGGCTTGTTTAGGCTTCTACCATATTGTTGAGATTTCATGGGTATGGCTTCCCTGTAATAAATCTATAAAAGATATAATCTTACAGCAGACATCCTGCTTCTCTAGCTCTTAAAATCTTTCCACTTTGGGCTGGAGAGATGGCTCAGTGGTTAAGAGCACTGGCTGCTCTTCCAGAGAAACAAGATTCAATTCCCAATGCCCACATGGCAGCTCAAGACTGTAACTCCAGTTCCAGGGGTTCTGACACCCTTACACAGACATACATGCAGGCAAAACACCAATGCACATAAAATATAAATAAATTAAAGAAAGTCATCCCATCTCATCTTCCATGGTGTTTCCTGAGCCTTAGGTGTAGGAGGCTGTGTTAGAGATGTGTCATTTGGGGCTGGGCATCCCACAGTAAGTTGTTCTCAGCATTTTGATCAGTTGTGTCTTTCTGTGATACTCTCCATCTGCTGCAAAAAGAAGCTTCCTTGAAGAGGCACAGGAGCTGAATTTACCTGAAGATGGAAGGCTAAGAATTTAGGATGCAGTCAGGAATTACACTGGCTTGGAAAAGTGGCAGGAGTGGATTCTCCTCGAGGTTCCAAGACCATGGAGTGGGAGGGAACCTTCTCCAGCTGGATATCTGATAGAGGAATGATGTCCAGGATATATAAAGAACTCAAAGTCAAGAGTCAAGAAAGTAATCCAACTGACATAGTTCTGAAAAGAAGAAATAAAAATGTCTAAGAAATGCCCTCCCCCCAAAATGTGCAGCATTCTTGGGGACACGCACATTACAACTACTTTGAGATTTCATCTTGCCCCATCAGAATGGGTAAGATCAAGAAGACAGTTGACAATAAATGCCGACAAGGATGTGGGGGAAAGGGGAGACCCTCACTCACTGTTGGTGGATTGCAAACTTGTGCAGGCACTCTGGAAATCAGCATGAAGAATTCTCAAAACTAAAAGTAGATCTACCGTATAACCCAGATATACTACTCCTTGGCACTGCACATCCTACTCCATAGATACTTGCTCAGCCGTGTTCACTGCTGCTCTATTCACAGTAGCTAGGAAATGGAAACAACCTAAATGCCCCTCAGCTGAGGATCGATCGTGAAAATGTGTATGTATACATAGTTGAATGTTAGTGAGCTGTAAAGGAAAATGAAATCATAAAATTACAGGTAAGTGGATGGAACTAGAAAATACTATACTGAATGCGGCAACTCAGATCCGGAAAGACAAATGCGTGTTCTTCATTATTTGTGGTCCTTGTTCCTCATCCTTACTTGAGAGTGTATAACCTGAAACCTGGAGTAGCCACAGAAACTAGGAAAGTAGGATAATCTATGAGTGTAAACCCAGAATTAATTTCAATTATGTGCTGGGTAGTTGCAAAGGCATTGAGGCATCAGTACAAAATAGAAGCCTGATATTTAAAAGGCATTAGAAATTGAGAATCTTGCAGTTGTCAATTTAGAATATAATTAGCCCCAAATACTTGAAATTTAAAAGGGAGTTAAAAACTAAAGGCAGTAAAGTACTGTGGAGTGGAAAACAAAGTATGTGCATTTCGTGATGGGCCACTGACTGCAAATAATACTGACTTTTCTAATGGTCTCAACTGAAGAGCAGGAAAGTTCTCTAATTGTGGTGGTGAGAGGAGTGGGAGGAGTCTCTCTAAAGCAGTCTAAACATCCGTGCCACTGCAGGCTGTCTTCTCTGTTGCTCCCTCCTCCTCCTCTGTTCCCAGGATAGGACACACTTCACAGTGCTGTTTAGAAGAATTCGGGGTCCTATGTACTGTTTCCTGGGTGAGCATCCTCAGCTGGAGAGCAAACTGCCAGATTTCATAAGTGGTGCCCTTTCCCTTGTTGGTAGAAGTGAGTCCGTCAGCATTTGAAAGTATTGTGAGCCAGTGGTTATCTGGGAATATGTTTTAGCCTCATTAGCCAACCTCATTTCAACCTAGACTGATGTGGAGTGCTTAAAAACAGGAAGCCAGAACTGGTTTGAGTTTCCTAGTTATCAGCCAAAGGAGAAGTTATTTTCTAAGTTTTTTTTTTTTTTTAATTTGTTTTATTTCTTTGCTTGCAACCTGGGAATGGAATGGCCTTCCCTTGGTTGTGTCCTGCAGATGAAGTCATTGGATTGGTGCTTCTCACATGTCAAGTGTTCAGTTAGTGACAGCCTACAATTGTAACCTTTGTCCTGCACTTACTGGTGCTGTGCTTGGTGCCAGGGAGATGAAGATCAAGTTGTGGGCTCCAGCTCTCAAGAGGCCAGAGAGAGATACAAACGGAATGAGCTCGTGCAGGAGAGTGATGAAGTGCAGTGGCATTCCCAGCCTGAGACAGCGAATTCCTAAGTGGGAGTGCAGGAATGGGGAGATCCCTGGAGAAATGCCGTGGAAGGCATGTGTTGGGTTACTGAGGCTTCCCTGGGGAGGCAGATTGAGGAGATTCTAAACTGGAAGGAGGACTTTGCAAGAAACAGTATAATATATATATATATATATATATATATATATATATATATATATATATATAGTATATACACACACATATATATATGAAGTTCTAGTTGTCTGAAATGTCCAGGAGGACAGTTCTTTGTGACACCAGTATAATCTGGAGGAAAAGAGTCCCGTGTTTTTGCCAAGAAGTTCAGTTTCTCTCTAATGGCAAGAAACCGTGATGAAATTTTGAGTTGCAGAACAAACAGCATGATTAAATTTGCATCTCACAGGAATTGTGCGGAAAATAGTGTGAAAGAATGGAGTGGGCAGTTACAGGAAGCGCGCTGCCTCAGAAGTCCTAGGCCGGGTCCTGCTGTGTAGACAGAAAGGGGAACGATGTGCTGAAGGAGAAACAACAGGAAGAGCGTGGAGGCTGAAACGAGAGAGATGGCTTCTTCTCAAGTTAGGCCACTTGGTGGAGTCAGCACTGGTACCTAGCAAAGAGACTATGTAGAAAGGGAAAGAGGAAAGATCAGGATTTAGATGTGCTGAGTTTGAGGAGCCTGTACAATAGCTATGGGAAGTCTCAGAGAGGAAGGATGTAGCTCAGTAGTCAAGAGCTCACTTTGGGAGGGGCCAGGGCAGGAAGCCGGTGGGTGATGGAAATGATGGAAGGTGTTGATCTCATATTCTGGAGAGGTGTTTAATTTTGGAAGTCATAGGACTATAGCTGGCGATTGAAGTGTGGAAATAAATGAAATCGCCTAGATAGAGCTAAGTGTGTCCTAAGGCGGCTAAGGTGGAGCGTTGTGTACCGGTAGTGATATTTGAGATGTGGGCATGGAGGAGGAGGAGCTATCAGGAAGGTTTAGCAAGGAGAGTGTTTTCTTGAAGAATCCTTCAGAGAAGGAAGAGATCAGGACTTTGTGGTAGGAAGACGTTGAATGCGGACAGAAAGCTGAAAGCAAGTGAATGGACTAACTTGAAATAGAAGAAATAATAGGGGGCCAAAGGGCACAGGGGACTGGGGAGCTGACTATCCCTCTTAATGGGAAGATGGAGAACTGCAGGGGTTATGGCCATGGTGCTGGATAGTTCTAAAGAAGTGAGCGGTACACACAGAGAGCAGACACAATGACAGATATCCAGGTCACATCCAAGGCCATGGTTTCCAGTGTACAGGAGCAGAGATACTGCCCCTCATCACCCTGGGGAGCTTTCTCCCACTTGCTGTTCCCCGAGGTCAGGAGTCTTCTCATCCAATGCTCTAGCATTGCCCTGCCCCTGAGCAGCATCACAGTGAAGCCTGTGTTGGTACCAGGCTATCCCTCCTTTCTGTTTCCTGCTTCTCTCCTCTGTCCTGCCGACCTGGAGGTTTCGTGCAATTTCCTTGTTATTATAACAGGGCCAAACCTATCAGGT
This sequence comes from Peromyscus eremicus, assembly GCF_949786415.1. Classification (NCBI taxonomy): domain Eukaryota; kingdom Metazoa; phylum Chordata; class Mammalia; order Rodentia; family Cricetidae; genus Peromyscus; species Peromyscus eremicus. Next base: position 22,489,960 of record NC_081418.1, on the reverse strand, counting down.
ATATTTTCACTGAGCTGTCCTTCCAGATTCCCATCAAAGCATTCAGCCTGCCATGTAAGCTCTGGGCTTCGGTACTGCTTAATCTCATAAGCGTATTCACTGAGAAAGAAACTGGGATAGGTATCATGTGCTGGTTCTCAAATGACATTAACTAGATGGCCCAGTTAATAGGAATACCCAAAAATATCATTTTCTCTTGCTTTGTCACTGACTCTTAAGACCTTCATTCCTTCCTCACAAGCCACTCTCAACTCAAGCTAAGATTTAGTTGCCACAATTTAACCAAGGAAAGTCCTGGAATGTGTGCCAGTCCCAGAGAAAGGAGCCATGGTGTCTTGTTTACAGGGTCTCTGCACAGCATTGACATTTTATAGACCTCATCTTAGTGTGTGTTGACTTCAGCTGTCTTCGTCTATTGAAAGAGGCTTACTCTGCCTTGAGACATTTCCTTCAGCCATGAGCTTCAGTTCCCTTATTCGTGAAAACAGAAGGCTGGACTAAATGATCTCTACATCCTCTGTAGTTCTCAGCTACAAGTACCTACAGCCATAGATGCATCCTAATCTCTTTGAAGAAAAATCTTGCGTCCATGTCACATCCTCAGATTGCTGGCATTAAACAGATGTGCAGTTTCATATCATTGTGGACCCTGTGGTCAGTCTTGTTCTTGTTCTTTCCACTGTTAACCATTCTGTTTGTGTATGGACTATATCAATATATTTTGTCTGTAAATATCTATCTCATATCTGTATTTGTATATATATATATATATATATATATATATATATATATATATATATATATATATATAGAGAGAGAGAGAGAGAGAGAGAGAGAGAGAGAGAGAAGATTCTTCTCATCTCTTTTAAAACACAATACCAGAGATTGAACTTAGGGCCTCTCATCTGCTGGGAAAGTACTACTACACTACAACTCCCAGCCCATTTTATAGCTTTTATTTGGAAATAGGGTCTTACTCTGTAGCCCAGACAGATCTTGAACTTCCCATCTTGCTTCCTTGGCCTCCCAATAGCTGTGATGGCAGGTGTATCTTTTCACTTTTGATGGGCCTTTAGTTCCCAGCCCACTCTATCACTCTGACAAATCTTGTGTGAATCAACAAGTGTCATACATAGACTGTACCTAACTGAAAAAAAAATAGGAAAATATGATGGATGGTGATTTTGTAGGTTAAGTCATTTTAAAATTAACATATATGAGTATATAATGATGTCTTTGACCAACTAAAGCCACCAATTCTAGGAAAGAAATGGTTTAAGTGTATCATGTATTTAACATAGAATAATGGTGACCTAAGCTCTTTGCTGATTTGCCTAATGCCTTAGACCAAGGCTATCCAACAAAAATACAGTGGTAGCCATACAGATAGGATTTCAGCAGTCTAGTTGTTTTAAAGTGTTCTTAGTTTAAAATACTAAAATAAGCAGATGAAATTAACTTTTATCTTATATTATTCAATATATAAAAATATTTCAGTATGAAATGTAAAGCTATGTAACATACATACAATACAGTTAAATATAAAATATGTGTATATTATATTTTATTTAAATGAATATTGTATATCCCATTTAACGTTTGTCTTATATAAAGGAAATAAAATTCTATAGAATTTAAATATATATAGATATATAAGTGAATACAAATGATTTGTATAAACATAAAATATAGATTTATTAATAAGATATTTTGCTGGTTTGGGTTCCTTTTGTTTTGTTTCTTAAGTCTTTGAAGCCACCTATGAATTTTACACAGACAATATATCTGAATTCCAATTAGTTATATTTTCAGTGTTTAGTTGCCACATGTGGCCGGCCAGTGGCTGCTACATTGGATAGTCTTACATGATAAAGTTAATTTATCATAGATTATTCTTTCATAAAAAATTTTAGACTTGTTTTCATTCTGTAAAGTAATATTTGTAACAGCCTTCCAAGTGTTATACTTCCGTCCCAGTGAAATGCAATTTAAGAATAACGTTTGGCTCAGTCATTTAATAATGTCCTGTGCTGATATTTGAAGGGGGTTTTATTTCTTCATAGTTGTTTATTTAGACACTTGTCTGTCTTGATAGAGTGTTCTTCATTTGTCACACTTCACCTTTTCAGGTTAATGTTTTAGAGAAAACACCACCACAAATATAGATTAAAATCGAGGCCAGCCTGGGCTACCAAGTGAGTTCCAGGAGAGGCGCAAAGCTACACAGAGAAACCCTGTCTCGAAAAACCAAAAAAAAAAAAAAAAAAATCTGTATGCTGCACTTGAATTAGCATTTGAAAGTCATATAAACAGATAAAATCAAAGGTGATATAATTTATACAGCAAATCCCCTCCTCTCTCTTTTTCTCTTCATCAATTACTCTTCATCAGCAAAGGCCAACTATTTGCTCTTTTACTGTTTCTAGTGTTACAGTTGACTAATACACATTTTTATATGATTCACACTTAGAGATTTCCTTCAGGTTTACTATCTGCAAATGTCAGCCTCCTGGTATGGCTGCTATGTTTTTTTGTAATAGGAAGTTTGCCTAGGATTGTCCTTTGACAGCAGGGCTGTGGGCATAGAAGAGGAGTGGGACCTAGATAAACCATACTCCTTGTGAGCAGCTTGAATTTTCTGGTTTATTTTTATCCTTTTCCCAGTGTTCTTCCTTGTGAATCTGACCTTGTACCTCAACTTAGACAAGTTATCTCCAATTTTGGGACCCAATTTCCACATCTCAAAACAGACGATGTTGTGTTTATTATCTCTAGACTTTCTCTTGGTTTTCGATATCTCTGAAATTAAAATTGGCTGTAGAGTTTTTGTGAAAGAGGATATTCTCGTGTCAGCTAGCCTACTCAATTTTACTGATGTTGTATGAAGTCACATAGGTGAAGAGACATGGAAAGGTACAAGTTTTTGGTGTGGTTATTGGTGTATCAGATTTTACTGATATTCAGGAGCATCTTAGAAACCATTAAAATATAATTATTTGGGGAAGTTGATTTTAATGGTTTTGTGGAATCATTAATGTTAATTACGCCCTGTGCACTGGCTGTTTGTGTGTCAACTTGACTCAAGCTAGAGTCATCAGAGAGGAAGGAGCCTCAGTTGAGGAAATGCCTCTGTGAGATCCAGCTGTAAGGCATTTTCTCAATTAGTGATCCATGGGGGAGGGCCCAGCCGATGGCTGGGGGTGCCATCCCTGGGCTGGTGGTTCTGGATCCTATTAAAAAAAAAAAAAAAAAGCAGGCTGAGCAAACCAGGGCAAGCAAGCCCATAAGCAACACTCCTCTGTGTCAGCCCCTGCCTCCAGGTTCCAGCCCTGGTTGAGTTTCTGTTCTGACTTTCTCCCATGATGGACTATGATCTGGAAGTATAAGCCAAATAAACCCTTTCCTCCCCAACTTGCCTTTTGGTCATGGTGTTTCATCACAATTGAAACCCTAACTAAGACTAGTTGGTACCAGGAGTAGGTTATTGCTGTGACAGACCTGAACCTGTTTGGGAAGGATTGTGAAAGGACTTGGAACTTTGGGCTAGAAGAGTGTTAAGAGCTCAGTGGGATGTTCTTTAAGAGCTTGGGAGATAAGAATGTTAAGAGGAGTGCAGATGATGTAGGTGTGGCACGTGAAGTTTCAGAAGGAAGTTTAAAGGCTCTATCAGGGCCATTTGTTATTTTGAATTAAGATTCTGTGGTTCTGGTTAGCTGGGACTGAAGAATCAGCTGTGATTAACAAGATACAAGAACTACTAAAGTGAAACTTTTTTTGGCTGGAGTATTTGATGGTGGTCTGCTGGAGCTAAGAAATTAGCAGTGATTAAGAAGAGACCAGTATCACTGAAGTGAAATCTGGGAAGTGTTTCCTGAGAGCGCAGAGAAGCCGTGTTCCAGAGGCGGCCGAGGTTGTACCTTACGCTGTCAGCTGGACGTGGTAATGTGTAAGAGTTCCTCAGGTGGTACTGATTTTGAACGTATGAAGGGGTCATGGAGAGCAGCTGAGGCTTGGCATTGTGAGAGGCCCAAAGAGGCCATTGGTGAAAGTACAGTCTCATGGCAGTTGAAAGCCAGGACTGAAGGGGTCATGCAAAGAATTTGAGGCTTGGCACCATGAAGAGAGCTTATGAGAGAGAGGCTATTGGTGAAAGCAGGTGCAGCCCAGTTGCAGCCGAGTCCCCAGTGTTTTTGAGATGTCAGTAACAGCAGCAGCAGCAGTGGAGTGGAGCCAGCTGGAGCCTAGAAGACAAGCTGTGTGTGCTGCGGAGGGCGGAGCTGGAGAAGCCACCCAAACCTTTGGAGGAGCCCAGAAGATTGTGAGTGGACCCCAGCCATCGGATGGTTGGAATTTGGCTTTACTTTGATTTGATTGTGACTGTGCCCTGACTTTTCCCTCTTAAAGTAAGAAAAAGTATTTTTCTGGAGCCCACAGTTGTAAGACACTGAATTTTAAAAGACTTTCCATTTTAAAAGAGATTGGCTACTTTAAAGGGACTGAAATTTTAATGTGTAAAGACTGTGGGACTTTTAAATTTGCGTTTTTAATGTGAGATCTTGGGGATGAATGAAAAAGGAATGGTTGTAGCCTAGTAGTGATATGTTTGTGTGTCAAGTTGACAAGGGGTCAGTTGTACTGGCTGGTTTTGTGTCAACTTGACACAAGCTAAAGTCATCAGAGAGGAAGGAGCTTCAGTTGAAGAAATGTCTCCATGAGATCCAGCTGTAAAGCATTTTCTTCTTAATTAGTGGGCCAGGGGAAGCAAGCCCATAAGCAGCACCCCATCCGTGGCCTCTGCATCAGCTCCTGCCTCTAGGTACTAGGCCTACTTGAGTTTCTGTTCTGACTTCAACGATGGACTATAATCTGGAAGTGTAAGCCAAATAAACCCTTTCCTCCCCAACTTGCTTTTTTTGTCATGGTGTTTCATCACAATAGAAAAACCTAACTAAGACATCCTGTCTATTAATGTCTGAGTTGTTTTAATACGTGAATAAAATGATCATTAGAAAATATACTAAGACCCTCAAGTCATTAACATAATATGCAGCCTTAGCAGTGACTTGCATCTGTAAAGTTTAATAAAAACTCAGCCATCTTTTAGCTGCTTTGAATAAGGTCAGAATTCTGTTTTCCTCATGTAAGGTTTTTCTGACTCACAAAATTAAGGCATGATCCTGCCTCATATTTACTTGTGAATTTATGAAATGTCAACAAAAAAAAAATTCAGGGGACATAAACCTAGAAATAGAATGTACTGCAATGTTCGAGTAATCACAACCTTATGAAAATCTAGAGAGCAGCCCTATGGTATTAGAGAGAGAAAAACACCCACGACATCTAGTCAAAACTCTTGTCCTTTGTGCAAAGATGGAATGTTAGTTGAGTTTCCTATGCTTCGTGGCACTCTCCCGTTCTCGACCACATGAAGACACCATCTGATGAGCCAAGATTTTAAAATAATAAATGCAATTAACTATGCCTGAAGAAATTGGTCCTTTTTTTTTCACTGTTCTTACTGAAACTAGTTTAATATTTATACTCAAAACATACTTCTAATTTATTTGGCTCACACTTCCAGATTACAGTCCATCATTGAAGGAAATCAGAACAGAAACTCAAGCAGGGCTGGTACCTGGAGGCAGGAGCTGGAGGGGTGCTGCTTACTGGCTTGCTTCTCCTGGCTAGCTTAGCCTGCTTTCTTGTAGAACCAGGACCAGCAGCCCAGGGATGGCACCACCCACCGTGGGCTGGGCCCTCCACCATTGATCAAATTCATTATTGACATATGGGGAAGTGACCGGAGATAAACAGCTAGAATAAAAGAACTGAAAACATACTCTACCAAAAGAATTGCAGACACTTAGTTAAGTGTCACCTTGATACCTAGACCATCTGCTACTTTTCTGATGCTTGTCACAAGGCAAGTACAGTAACCAGCAGTACATGCCCAGGCTGGGTAAGTGTCTCAGCTTCCCTTCAAGAAATAGGGCTTCTTCCGTAATGTCTGTGTTATGACTGGCATTCAATCTGAAGTTACACACCAGAAAAGCAGATGGAAAGACTTATTTCAAATTATTTGGAAGCAACAGGTAAGCCAACTAACTGAAAACTAGTCAGCTACAAGTTGAGTTTTATAAAATGATTGCCTAACATGTAGGTTTTGGCATATGAAAGAAACTAGTTTTTAAAAATTGGTCATTTTTTTTTCAGATGAGATTAAGCTATTGAATAATAGACAAATGGTACAAGGAGATGACGTTAATTATTAACTAGGCAGTGGGAAGCTGAAGCCAAGAGACACACCAGAAGCTTAGCCTTTGTGATGGGTGCTCAGATGACTAACCACCAGCAAAGGCAGTGTTTAAAAGATACTCACTAAATGCGAAGGAAGCACCCTGAGTGCCTACCCTCTGGGGTCTACTGAATCGATTTAAGTGATGAGAGGGCCCGGGTGTCTTCAGTGACTAGGCCCTGCACGTCTCCTGGTACATGTGTTTATGTGATGATAATGCAAAGCTGCTTGTGGCTGGTTACACACACCACTGTGCAAATTCTACTGAAGAAAAATGTGTTCATTTCTTCCCCTCCATATTCACTCACACCGTTTGCCTGACTATAACCACTAATTCTGAGAGACTTGGCCCAGAAGCCATGTAGTAAACCAGCTCTGTTCCTTCTCTCCAGTGTCACTTCAGACACTTGATCTTGTCTTTGCCGTGTGTTTTCTATGACAGACCACACTGGCAATTCCCTGATACAGGTCTCCTTTGCAGTTAGATGCACATGGCTACAAACACCTGAGATATATACTGATGTGCCGTTCTTACCAAGGCTTGATTGTAAAGAGTGATTCTGTATTTCATCATATGCAAGAAGTCATTGTCATGATGCCTACTATTTATGTTCCTTGAAAGAAAAGTGACGGCTGCTGTGGGATGGTCTGTATGTCAAGTGTGTTGCTGATTGGTCAGTAAATAAATCACTGATTGGCCATTGGCTAGGCAGGAAGTATAGGTGGGACAAGGAAAAGAGTTCTGGGAAGTGGAAGGCTGAGAGAGAGACACTGCCAGCCGCCATCAGGACAAGGAAGATATAAGGTACCAATAAGCCATGAGCCATGTAGCAAAGTAAAGATTAATAGAAATGGGCTAAATATAAGAGTAAGAGCTAGACAATAACAGGCCTGAGCTAATGGCCAAGCAGTTTAAATAATGTAAGAGTCTGTATGTTTATTTTATAAATGGGCTCAGAGACTGGCGGGACTTGGTGGTGGGAGCTGGAGAGAAATTCTCCAGCAACAAATGGCGCCCAACGTGGGGCAAGAGTTTCCACCTAAAAACTTAAAAAAAAGATTCTAAAACGGACCTAAAAACAGCTTCCTAATTGTCTCTCTCAAATAAGCGGCAGCTGCCGGTTTGAGCTACTGGCGGGTTCCTAATGTGCACTCTCGACCTGCAATATGGTAGAAATGAGGCCTCTGCAAGTAGCACATTAAACTGTATGATGAATTTAGCCTTTGCTAATACAAAACAAAAAAAGAGGTTTCTGGGCTACACGCTACTTTGATAAAAATGTAGACCCACTATTTCTGAGAGTTATGGCTCCCAGAGCTGGCGGAAAGCGGACCGCCGCCATGTTGGGAAGCTGAAGTGGGCGGAACCAGCAGCCACAGCGCCAATGCCGTTTCAGGCTTAAAAGGCTACAGTTTAAAGCAATAGGCTCACGCTAATATAAAAAAATAAGCCACATAAAGATGGCTACCACACAAAGAATCTGGATTATGTTCTCTTTGATATTCGTAACTGCAGAAAAACATTTGATTGTAAAAGCTGTTGAGTTATGCCAAAATGTATATTTTAAAGATACCTTGACTTCAAAATTTGGATATAAGGATATGTTGCTTTGGAAAAGAGTCTCTGCTCTTATTTCCACAGAAAGCCAGAGACTATGGATTTGTTCCAGATTAAGATACATCAGGTTTGACCAGCCAAGACCCCCTGAAAGGTCTCCAATGACACCATGGCCCAGATGATTCAACATCCAGAATAACCGATTTCAAGTCAACTGGCTCAGATATACAGCCTCACGGACTACTCCATGATCCTAAAATTTTCTTTCTGTCTCCAGAAGATACAGCGCCCCCCTCCAGCAGGAAATAATAAGAAAAGCTACGCCCAAATTCCCAAATATACCAAGCTGGCTTTAGAGATGGAATTGGCTCACTCCCCCTCTAAACCCAGACATATTGCTCAAAAAAAAAAAAAATGGTTAAGAGATTCTTATGTCCCAAATCAGAAGAGCCCTCTGGTGTGGGACAGAGAAAAAACAATATTTTTATTTAAATCAGGTTAATTATAAATACAATCTCTTTCTAAAGAAAAAATGGGGATAGTTTAGATATGATAGGATGAAAGGGTAGATTAATGAACCTACTTTTAAAGAGTAACAACTTATTTAAAATGTTTTACATTGCTACAGATTTTAGTTTATTGATACAAATTTAAACTTAATTTTGTTTTACTGTATATATATTTCTATTCTTGTTTGAGGTATTATGTTTATGTAACTCATTTAAAATTATAATGGATAATTAAAAAATAGATTAATAATTAGTCATCTATGATAATCATATTTGTAGCCATGTTAGTTAAGTCTTCTAGGTATACATAGTTATATTTCAGATAGATAGGTAGTCTTCAAACACTTCAAAGACCTTCAGAATATGGCATTTAAAATGTTTTAAAAATTTAGACTTTTTGGACAGTGAGACATGTCTGCTCCTGACAGCACCGATTTACTTCAGAGAGGAGGATGGGCATCGAAGACACTCCATACGGAGTTTATCTTCACCTTGACAAAAATAGCCATTTGGGCAAGAAACTGTTCTTGCCTGGACTGCCTGATCAACTGGACATGCAGGACCCATAGAAAGATGACCACTGAACTTTGCTTGACAAAATGGTCCTTCAGGTTCCTGCTTTGCAGAGAAATCTGCCAGACATTCTACAAGACACAGAGAAAAGTAAATAAGAGACTCTAGGCCTATGGGCTGAAGACAGATGCCCCAACTTTACAAGAAAACTTTGGATGACTGTCCAGGCTCAGCTGTCTCTGTCTACCCTACAAGACTCCTAAAAGTTGCTTATATCCTTCTCCATTTCTCAGGTAGTAGCATATCCTTCTGAGGTCTTTGATATGGTTAAAGACTAGATACTTACAATTTTCCTTAGTTATAATAAAAGATAAGTTAGATATAAAACCTTAAACTTACAAATATAAGATAGATAGGATCTCTTCTTTAATATTGTAACTATAATTCTTGCTTGATAATTGTTTTGTTATATATAATTTTACTATGTTAAAGTTAAAACCTTCCTTTTTAAGAAAAGAAAAGGGGAAGTGCTGTGGGATGGTCTGTATATCAAGTGTGTTGCTGATTGGTCAGTAAATAAATCACTGATTGGCCATTGGCTAGGCAGGAAGTATAGGCGGGACAAGGAAAAGAGTTCTGGGAAGTGGAAGGCTGAGAGAGAGACACTGCCAGCCGCCATCAGGACAAGGAAGATATAAGGTACCAATAAGCCATGAGCCATGTAGCAAAGTAAAGATTAATAGAAATGGGCTAAATATAAGAGTAAGAGCTAGACAATAACAGGCCTGAGCTAATGGCCAAGCAGTTTAAATAATGTAAGAGTCTGTATGTTTATTTTATAAATGGGCTCAGAGACTGGCGGGACTTGGTGGTGGGAGCTGGAGAGAAATTCTCCAGCAACAGACGGCCAAATATTCGGCAAGGTAGTGATGATTGTAACACATATCTGGTTTCAGAGATGTTGAAATATGAACAGACTTGCACCATAGATTTGACGCTATGTGGTCCAGAGATGTTAGTATTAGGGAGGAGTACTCTTACCAAAGGGTTCTTCCAGCATGCTACCTTGTTCATACATAGCTAAAGTGTATACTTATGGGGAAAAAGATGGCCCACTTCCCAAAGAGACCTAAAGGATGATGTATACAAACAGAACTGAACAGCTCTAAGATAGTGGCATTTTTATCTAGAATGGAGAAATTTAGAATAAATCATAGAGGAAAATGAAAAATTTGGATCTGAAATTCAAGGCACTCTACCATAAGCTCAGTACACACCCAAGGAAACAGTATCTGTATTCATGTCCTTCATCTGAAAGAAAAACTTTCTTTTGACTGGAAGAGAAAATTCTACCACTGAAACTGGAAGGGTAATTATAAACATGACAGTTTCTGAAGGAAACATGACACACTTAGAATATATTTACGAGGAAGCTAGTTGCCTATTAAAATGTTTTCATGGGTTGGCAGCGCCAATGTGGCAGAATGATGGTACTTTTTTTCATGAATGTTGGCTCAAGAACTTTAGATTATTTTCGTAATTTGTATGTAATCAAAGGTGCCACCCACTAACTTCCCTGCTGTGAAGACTCACGGGACAGTGTTCTAGGCCAGAATAAGTGTTCATTACAGTGGAAGCCAGCCTGCTTGGAATAAAGATGCCCTTCTCATATCATGTTGTCAAGAAGATTCCAATATCAAGGCAGCAAGGCTAGACTGACTACCTCATTGTGTAGCAACAAGTTAGATAGACTGCGCTTCAGCATTCTGTGAGCCTCAGATTAGTGTGGGGAGGAAACCAAGACTTTTGTTTATGTCCATACTGTTTCAAATTGATGTTTAAAAGACAAGTGTATGGGTAGTTAATATCTTTTATTTATTCATATTGGGGGATCAAATTCCCTGTGAGCTCAATACAGGAAGCATATCCAAAGAAGAAAAATGGGCATAATGATTGCACAGAACTCCAATACAAAATGCAAAAAGTATTCCTCTTCCCTGTTCCTAGCTTCTCTCCACAGGGTAAGATGATTTCCCAGTCTCATAGGGTGGCTAGAACAAACCAGGGTTTTAATGCCTGACCCTGGGCTATGAGGCAAACATATTACAATACTGTTAAGGTGCAGCCTGGAAAATCCAAGGGGGTTAGTTGGTTGCCTTGGTATCATCAAAGTGGCAGGAGCTAACCTCTGAGCAGAAAGGCATTCCTCCCTTCTACTTCTGTCTTATACAAAGAACCCACTGCCCAGGAAATCACTGCCACCTTGCTAGGATTGTTTTACTGAAGTAAGAAATTACTCTTCATTATTAACTCTTAGAGCCCAACATCTTTGAACAGATCTATCATTATCATCATCACCATCATTTCATGATCATCATTGATGAACTACTTTGCCTTCCTTGCCAAAAAACTCAGACATCCTTGTGGGCAAGGTGTACTGATGGAGATATGGTGCCCAAGGTGTACTTATGGAGATATGGTGCCCAAGGTGTACTGATTGAGATATTGATGCCCAGGGTATAGTGATGGAGATATTGGTGCCCAAGATGCACTGATGGAGATATTGATGCCCAAGGTGTACTGATGGAGATATTGGTGCCCAAGGTGCACTGATGGAGATATTGATGCCCAAGGTGTACTGATGGAGATATTGGTGCCCAAGGTGCACTGATGGAGATATTGATGCCCAAGGTGTACTGATTGAGATATTTGTGCCCTGTAGCTAGAGTTTTCCTGCCTGGCCCACAGTTAGGACAAATCTCTCTCACCTGCCAGTCCCACAGCCACTCAGACCCGACCAAGTAAACACAGAGACTTATATTGGTTACAAACTGTATGGCCGTGGCAGGCTTCTTGCTAACTGTTCTTACAGCTTAAATTAATCCATTTCTATAAATCTATACCTTGCTACGTGGCTTGTGGCTTACCGGTACTTTACATCTTCTTTGTCCTGACGGCGGCTGGCAGCGTCTCCCTCACCCAGCTTCCTGTTCTCTCAATTCTCCTCTCTGTTAGTCCTGCCTATACTTCCTGCCTGGCCACTGGCCAATCAGTGATTTATTTATTGACCAATCAGCAACACATTTGACATACAGACCATCCCACAGCAGTGCCCAGGGTGTACTGATTGAGATATTGATGCCCAAGGGTGTACTGATGGAGATATTGGTGCCCATGGTGCACTGATTGAGATATTGGTGCCCTTGTCTTTGTGGCACTTGAAGTCTACGATCAACTTGATACCATTTACAGCTTTATTCTCTTTTACAATGAAGTGTTTTTGCAGGAGAATTTATAAATATGCAGATCTTTGGTCTTATATGAGCCTGTACAAATTTCAAATGTCTTCTGATTCTCTAAAGTATGTTTATATATTTATCTTTACTATTAACTGTACACTCTCTAATACTGTAAACTAACCCCAGAAGGCTATGAAATATTTAATGTGACCAGTCTGAATTGAAACTTAATGTGTAAGTAAAATATACAACATATTTTGGACTTAGTTCAAATATGAATGAGAAATATAGCCTCGAAATTTTTATATTGATTACTTCTTCAAATTATATTTTTAGAGATGTTAGGTTAAATAATAAATTAAATTTAAATTTCATTATTTTGATTTTATTATGGCCATCAGATCCTTTTTAACTACTCTGTAGCTAATAGTGTTTTTTTATTGGATAGAACTAATTTAATTGACAAGTTGCTTCTGGTCAAAGGCAATGCCCATTCCATATTAATTAGTGTCCAGTGAATGTTTGATTAACTGAACTGTCAAGCTGAAATGAAAGGGTGAAGATTTAAGATGATTTTAATTTTGTCTATTATTATTATTGGCATGGGAGGAATGAGAAAGAGAGAAGGGGATGTCCTGAATGTGGAAGTCAGTTGTTTTCTCCATCTTTGTATCAGTTCTGGGGATCAAACTCAGGTTGTCAGGCTGGTAAGGCAAGCACTTCTACCTACTGCGACATGCCACCAACCCCATAACAGTTTTTAACCAGTGACTGTGACACTGTCAGTTTAGAAAATGATAGAGCAAGTTGGGATAGGTTGGGTCTAGAAATCCTAAGATGTTTTTAGTTGTCCCTGGTGTGTGGTGTTTGAACATGTACAAGAAGAGATGGAGGCTCCAACTGTAGCTGCTTTAGCATGCGTTACCCAGATATACCTGCGTGGTTTACCTATTTGGTTAACCGTGATTTTGTTGCGCCTTGTCATGTTTCTTCAAGAAAGATCCATTTCCAGAAAGGTTTTCCTTGTGTTTAGCCACAGTTCTTAGACTTTAATATGCTTAGAAATCATATTAATATGCAAATTGTGTTGTAACTATGGTTTTGCAGACCCTTTCCCAGAAATTCTAGTTCAGTAGGGAAGGACCCAGGATTCTCATCGCACCGGAGCGCCATGTGCAGTGCCTTGGCTACAGCGCTGCGGGACACTGCCAGATGGTGTGTCATCCGGTCACATCCGGAGAGTCTGTGCAGCAGACGCGGTTTGCTCAGTGATATTTGTTGTTGGTATAAAGAACTAAAGTGGATAGATATTTGAATGATCAAAATTAATCAAAAATGTTACAGCAAAGCAAACAATCGACTGAAGCAAAATCCAGGACCATCGATGGAATGGAAAAAAAAAAAAACATTTGCAAACCGTGTAGATGTAATGTGCAAAGAACTCAACAACAATAAAATAGTCCAATTTTAAAATGAGGAAAGGATTGAATGGACCTTTCTCTAAGGAAAACAAACAAACTGTCAACAAAACTACAGAAAGATGCTCAGTATCACTAATAATCATGGGAATACAAACTAAAACCAAAATGAGCTGTCAACTGATGCTTAATAATGCTCTCTGGAGAAAAGGGACTCTTAATGGCAAGGAAAATCTGGGACCATATGTCCTGCTACAGGAATGTTCAGTGTAGACCTAACCCTGTAAAAGCTAGTGTAGATAAAAAACAAACAAAACAACTACCATAGCTATCCCACTTCTGATTACAAATCATTTACATAAGAGAAGAGTCTTGAAGAAGTATATGATACATGTGTTCATTGTGTCGTTGTCCATAATAGCTAAGTGTGGGAGTAACCTAAGTGTCAATGGTGCGTGAATATATGCAATGGACTGCTAGTATTGAAGGGGAGTGAGGGGGTTGATTCTACCATGCTATAAGGAAATAGGCAAAGTAAAAGAATCCATTCACAAAACACAAATACTACGTGGTTACACTAATAATGAGGTATCTAAAGTTGTCAAATTCACAATGGTGAATGTCAAGATGGTTGTCAAGGCCAGACAGATAATAGCGAGTTGCCAGTTCAATAGGTATGAAGTTTCAGTCATGCAAGATGAAACTTTCTTGAGATCTGTGTGAGAAATGCCCTACAATATCTTGTCATGTACATGTAAAAAAAAATGAGAAAGGTATCTCAGCCCATAAAGATGTGAGTTTGACCCCAGAACCCACATAAAAAGTCAAGCATGGTGGCACATGCTTATAAGCCCCACTCTGGGGAGGGAGAGACCAGGGAATCTCTTGTGATCCTCAAGTCTCAGTGAGAAGTACTGTCTCATAAAACAAGGTAGATGGCCACTGACAAATGATGTCCACACATACATGCACATACATTAGTGCATCCACACCTGCATATATCCATCCGAAAACTGAGATTAAAAAAATTAGTTTTACTCCAATAACAACAACAAAAAGAATCAAAAAGTACTAATTCCCTTAACAGTTCATGGTAAATCAAACTGAGTGAAAGAGTATAGTAATTTCATTTCTTTTGAGCATTTTATGATAATTTTTGTTGGGGGTGTTAAGTGAATGTATAGTTGGAGTATGAATGTGGAGGTGAGAGAGCTTGAATATAGCCCCATCCATGGTCAAAGCACACTCATCTTGAGTATCCTTCCTGAGGCAACTTGTCTTGATACCCAGATGCCCTCTATGAGGAAGAGAAAGAAGAGAGGTGTGAGTAATGGGTTGCTGTGATTTCAGATACTCAGGAAGAGTCCATTTCCCCCTCTCATCCCAATAACTGAAGCGGAGAATTTAAATACTCACTGCCATTCTCTTAAAACATTTTTAAAAACAAAAAACAACCACCACCACCAACAACATAACACCCTTATAATTTTAAGGACGCTGGTCACCCGACCTGCCTGAGATATAGTGATCGGTTGATTTGACAGGCATCCAGAAGTGCTAGCATGCATGCCAAGTGAACACTTGGCAGCAAGAGGTCTTATGCTGGGCAGAGGCCCTTTCAGAACTGCTAGGGAGGTTGGCTTGCTGTCTGGGCAGCTGGTGGGCTTTGCCCTTGGGGTTGGCCTGCTTCCATGAGGGGAGCAAGCAGACTGAGGGCAAAGACATAGGCAACTCCCCATATGTTGTTGGTTGTTTCTGGGCTCTTTTAGGGGGACCTACCACCCAGCTCCTAAATAAATCACACACGGAGGTTTATTCTTAATTATGAATACCCGGCCTTAGCTTGGCTTGTTTCTAGCCAGCTTTTCTTAACTTTAAATTATCCTGACTACCTTTTACCTCTGGGCTTTTCTTTTTCTCTAACTTCTGTAAATCTTACTCTTACTCCGTGGCTTGCTGTGTAGCTGGGTGGCTGGCCCCTGGAGTCCTCCTCCTCCTCTAGCTACTTCTTCTTCTTTTTCTTCCATCTCTCTCCTTCTCCTTCCTCCCAGATTTCTCCTTCTAGATCTCCTCTGTGCCTGCCAGCCCTGCCCATCATTTTTCCTGTCTTGCTATTGGCCATTCAGTTATTCCATTCAGCTGTTTTAGACAGGCAAAGTAGCACAGCTTCATAGAGCTGAACAAATGCAACATAAACAAAAGTAACACACCTTAAAATAATATTCTACAACACGCATATTTACTAAAGAAATTAAAATGCATTGCTGGCTTGATGTAGGTATATATCCTCCTCCACTGCCCTCTTAGAATCCAGTTCTATCCCATTGGATCTTTGGGGATTTGGGTTTTTAATTTTTTTTGTCTTTTTTTGTTTTGTTTTGTTTTTGCAATGTTCTGATTTATCTCCCTAAGATCTTGAGTATGAAATAATAAGATGCTAATACTCACCATGTTCTTAAACAATGAAGATGCTCCATGTACACTTGAAGGCACTGTACATCACTCTCAAACCATATCCTGCACCCTCTCTACAGGGTTCTTCTGTTTGGAACAAAGAGTTGATCATTTCTAGCAAATTCTTTATATCAAAACATCATAGTACTCCATTAGAATGTAGAATGTTATGTTTTATGTATCAGTTAAAGTAAATTTAATTTAAAATTATATAAAAGAGGGCAATAAAACTGGACCAGTGAGATGGCTTGTCAGATTATGGCTCTTGTCACCAACCTAACAATGTGAGTTAGATCCACAGAACCCAGATGATGCAAGCAGAAATTGACCCTCAGTGTCCTCTGATCTCTATGTAAACACCATGGCATGTGCATTCACACACACAAATACTAAGTAAGTGTTTTTGAAAATTGTGATCATTTTAACATTTTAATATGCACAGTTGGTGTGGGTCCATATTCTGCACTCTGACCTTGTCACAGTTGGATCCATTTATTTGTTGCTGTTTGTTCTTTTCAAACAACTGTTTTATAAAAAGATGAGCACTAAAGACTTTGAAGAGTGCTTTTCAAAATAAATTATATGATATTGGTGTATGTCAATAATATAGCATTATTTCATGCATTTTAAACTTTATATAAATGACAGCATATTTGATATAGTCTTATGACATCTGTTTTTTTTTTTTTTTGTAAATCATTATCCTACCTATTCTTTTCCTAAAGCTTCATTTAGGATATTTGCTCTAGGGTTACTCAACAAAACCATTTTTGACATCAATACCTGGCATTATTTTAGAACAGTATCTGATCCTTATCATGCAACTAGACCTGGGCTAGATTGAAAATATGTGTTGAATTAACACACAGTTGTAATGTAGTGTATAACTGTTAAATGTATTTGTTTTATTTCAGGTTTAATATAACATATCTTATCATGGTTTTTCTCTGCCCCTTCTCAAATCATCAACAGTAGAAAAAGAAGAAAACATGTCAGGACACAAATGGTAAGGAATTTGTTGCCTGTTTTTCCACTGGAGGATAATAAATGGAAATTGCACTGTTTATGCTTAATAAATGAGGACGAAAAGGGACAGTCAAGAGACTTTAGCTGTGAACAGCCACCTATCCAGTTTCCAACGTTAGTGTAGCCTGCTTTAGTGTCTCTGATCAATGCTGGATAAAAACGAAGCAACAAAAGTGTTATAAATACTCACGTCACTTGTATTTGCTAAGAAATTCACTTGGGTAGACATCTGCTCTTAGGAATCTAAGGATAACTTTTCTTACCACCATTTCATATAACCTAATAACTTGGTGCATTTTTGCTACTGTCTTATTTGTAACTTCCACTGTTGGAGTGACAGTGCAATGTTTTGTGGGGTGCCGAAAGCAATCATGTAATCAATCAAGCACTATTTCAGTTTTATTAAATTGCAGACACTACATCTTTTGTGAACATTCAGAAGCCAATCAGAGTTAGATATGGTATACATGTTAGCTTTGTCATGTATGTGCCTGTAACACATCTAAGCAGCAAGAGAGCCTCTTAGAAGTTCTTTAATTGGTATTTCTTAGCATGGTGAACCTGCTACCCACCAAACAACTAGAATGTTGTCAAGTTTCACCTTCTTTAATGTGTGTCATGAAAAAAATACAATAGTTTTATTTTCATATGTTAAAATAGTTATATGAAATATACTTTTGAATCCTTCCCTTCTTACCAAGAAAAGTATCAGGCCCAAAGTGCTCTGTAATATCAGCCTTTAAACTTCAAAAGAATTTTTGCATATCTTAAAATATAAGTTTTTTTTAAGTAATTAATAATGGCTAAGGCTATCCTTGAGCATTCATCCAACAGTTGTCAGACTGTTAAATCGTTTCATCTTGCCTTGTTATGTCTCTGAGCTGGCTCCATCTCAGCACCCTCACAGTGACAGCCATGACCTGAGATTCTCAGTAGTTACCAGTTTAGGGACTAGATAGCCTCAAGATGTAGGTAGACCCTTTCAGAGCTCAGCTTTGTGGGCTTGCTGCAGATACACTGCAAAGTCTCACTTTTCATTCTGTGTCCTTAACAGTTTGAAACCTGCAGTTTCTATTTGTTAAATGACGGGTGTATGAGGTGCTTACTAGACTTCTAAATTACTCCCGTCATTTTTGTTTGTTTGTTTGTTTGTTTTGTTTTTGTTTTTTTAACTCCAAATGGAACTTTTCTCTGTTGATCTATAATTATTGAACTCCCCCCCCCCCCGCCAAAAAAAGATCCAATATAAAGTCCATCAATACTTCATTTTTTAGAATCCCATTTCCCTAAAATAATCTATTTGGGTTAGATCCTTCCAATCTTTTAACATGTGCATTATATAGAGATGTCATCTTTTTCATATAAGGTATAACTGTTTTATCTTATTTTCTCTAATATGGAACCAAAATAATCTCTTAGCTAATTAAGAAAGATATAAATAACACTCTCACAGAATCCTACCTCTTTCACCAAAGATAAGCATCATTAAAGACACCCTCAGGCAGGTTTTCTGACTTTTTAAGACTAAATGTGAGTTGACATTGTAAGTAAGCATAATGGACTTACAGATGAAGATTATAAGTCATCAAGGTTGAGATACGGCATCTTGCTCCAATCTTATAAAGCAGCTCCTGCTTTAGAACATCAGCTTGGCACATCTAGAGTGCTGATGGGCTGGGGTGGGGAAAAGGAGGATTTGTTTGGGGGTTGGGCTTTTTTTTTTTTTTGTTTTTGTTTTTGTTTTTCGAGACAGGGTTTCTCTGTGTAGCTTTGCGCCTTTTCCTGGAACTCACTCGGTAGCCCAGGCTGGCCTCGAACTCACAGAGATCCGCCTGGCTCTGCCTCCCAAGTGCTGGGATTAAAGGCGTGTGCCACCACCGCCCGGCGGGTTGGGCTTTTGTAGCAGGAACTGAAGCAAGTAGGATGTGGACAGAGCAAGGAGGAGGGATGGAACGCCAAGAGCAAACCTCCTATCAGTATTTGGGGCCCTCTGGTCACTTTTAGGGAGTTCGATGTCATTATCGGTTGTCTTCTAATTCTTCTTTACATATTCTATATTTGCTTCTCATTACAGTCTTCCTAAGGAGTGACTTCCTATCTATATTTTAAGCATTTATATTGAAGAATTTAGTTTTTATCACCCAGAAATCTCTAGCAGATTATAGAATTTAATTTTTTACTTTATTGTTTTAATACCAATTAATACTAAATCTACACTCTTAATAAAGTTTAAAGTGCACAATTTGTATTGTTAACTATAGGTCCAGTGGTAGCAGATCTCCAGAACCTACTCATTTCAGCATAACTGAAACCTTAAGACCTGATTAGCCATTCCCCACATTTCCCTTCCCCCAGACCCAGCCACCATTCTTCTCCCTGACTCTGAGTCTGACAGTTTTAGATGCCTCTGTAGCAGATTTTAGACATGCTATTTTTCAGCCTCTTATCTCCTTTCCTGCTGTCACCCCACTGTGGCATAATGGAGGTGTGGAGAGATGTGCTGCTGTCTGTCCTTATCTCTGACTCACGGGGCTGTCCTGAGCTAGTTACTGGCTTCCTTGGCCTTGTTCTTTCTACCCCCTAAAGGAGTATGCCCAACCTAAGATACACATCTACATTCTTTCTGATGCTCAATTTCTTGATTTTCTTAAGATTCAGAATTTTCCCACTCTAATTTTTTAAATTGTGGAGTGAGAAAGAATTAATTGATTTTCATCGTATAGTAACATATAGAAAGCATTTGTGTGTTTATCAATAATGTAAATGTACACTAGAAAGTCATAGCTAGCTAACATACTACAAATAGTATACTATCTTAATCCTTCTGAGAGCCAGGAGTAAGATAGCTCTCTCTTGTTTTTAGCAGTTATTCCTGGGAGCTGCAGGACCGGTTTGCTCAAGATAAGTCAGTTGTCAACAAGATGCAACAGAAGTATTGGGAAACGAAGCAGGCCTTTATCAAGGCCACAGGGAAGAAGGAAGATGAGCATGTTGTTGCCTCTGATGCAGACCTGGATGCCAAGCTAGAGGTAGGCTCTTCAGAGCTCTTGGGCCCAGCAAAGCTACCTTGCAAGAGTCAAGACCTTAGAGTGAATTTGCTAGATGGTCTTAGTTTGCTCACATTAGACAGTGAGGAACACCTAGGATCAGATCAATTCAATCCTAGCATAGTTTTCAATCTACAAAATCTGACCCCAGCATACCTTTCTTAATGTGTTTTCAAGCACTAAGTTGGAATGCATGGTGTGTGGTAAATTCAAGGAAGTGTTTGTTGAAATATCAAGCACAATCAAAATCTGGTCATTATATCTGAGAAACTAGATTTGAACACTAAAGCCAGGCAAATGTTTAGTCAACAACAAACAAAATGACCTCTAGAGTAGAGTCTAGTAAGGTTGTTATTAAGCCATGGAAAATTCTAAAATGAATTAAACAGATATTTAGTTAAACTGTATAGCAAATGAGTTAATATCCAGTTGTGTTGTGGAATATCTGTTTACACTGTGAAGATGTGTCTTTTCCAAGGTGTCTTCTGATTGCTTTAATAAAGAGCTGAATGGCCAATGGCTAGGTAGGAAGAGGTTAGGCAGGACTTCCAGGGACAGAGAGGACTCTAGGAAGAGTCTTAGGAAGACTCTAGGCAGAGACACCAGCCAGACACAGAATTTGTGGGACACACAGAATGGGACAGAGCTAGAAGCCACATGGTAGAACATAGATTAATAACAAAAAATGGATTAATTTAAATTATAAGAGCTAGTGGGACAAGCCTAAGCTAAGGCTGAGCTTTGGTAATTAATAATAAGTCTCCATGTCATTATTTGCAAGCTGGTTGGCAGGACAGAGAAAGACTCATTACACAGTTGATCTACAGCATTAGTATGAGTAGAAGGTCTTGCTGGACATTTTTGCCTATAGTTTTGTTTACATTTTGAAAGCAAACATTAATTCTGTGAGTGGCAGGTCACTGAGGAATACTATGTTCCTTGGATAATAGTCAGTAGAATCTCTTAAGTTTAATATGGCAGCTAAAGTTAATGCGTTAATGAGTTCGTGAGACTGCAATTAAAAGCTGAAAATTTCAAAGCATTTTCTAGAATGGTCATTGAGTTCTAGCAAAGGGCTAAGGGGACATCCATGGTAGTTGTCAGTTATAGAGCAATGTCTTCTTTGCGGAAGAGGAGCACACTCATACTATGAATCTGAGGGCCGAGGCAAACTCAGCCTGGACTTTCTAAGGTTTAGGCTAATGAGAGATGGGCTGACTTTGAGACAGTAGATGCCCTACACAGTGGGATCTGAGCTGCTATTGCCCCTGCAACAAGAATGCTTACTTGTTCCAGCTATTATGAAGGTTACATTGGGTATAATTCAAGGGATGGTAGTATTTATTGAGTGCTTATCATCCTGACAACCTGCTTTCTGGATGCTCCTGACATACCTGGCCTCTGCCTCCTTCCCCTGGGTCTCTCTTTTTTTCTCTCCACCACTCTTATATTATTCATTTCACGTTCCAGCCATTATGGCTTTTTCTCAGATCTCTGGGTACAACCAGCTAGTTCAGACTCGTCAAAGCAGTTTCCGTGGTCTGCCTGAACACTTTCGCCCTATATCTTCCTTGACTGACTCATTCTCATAGTTCTCACAGCCTAAAAGTCACTTTGAAAAGCCTTACCTCACCATGCTGTTCAAAGTCCCTGGCTATCTACCCACAGAACAGCTGGTCACTAACACATGGCCCAGCTTTATTTTGCTTGTAGTACTCATTTCTGCAACAGAAATCCCTCTGCTGGGGAAAACAGGATGCATGGTCCCTGGGAAAACCTCAGGTATAAGTTTGTTTGCCTGCCTTTTTTCCAGTAGAAGGTCAAATTCCGTGTTAGCATTAATCACCGCTCTGTCCCCAGCCTGTCCCAGGCACAGTTTCCAACTGAATGACTGTGTAAATACTCACTGTATAACAGTACAAACAGTATCAGTTCTCAGCCCTTTCTCTCCTGTCATTGGAAATTATGAAATTGAAGCTGATGGGGTGCTGTTTCAGAAGAGACTACCATGGAACAGAGTAGAGAGAGGAGATGTCTTTTCTGATGTTTGTATCATAAATACAGTTTAAGCCATTCTAAGTTATATGTGCTTTTCATGTCTCAGAGATTTAAAAAAAACAACAACAACAACAAAAAACAAGCTAGTAAATACAAGCATTATCCAAAAAGTTAAGCTTGGCATCATGGTAGCCCTGAAATTCCAGCACTCTAGAGGTTAAAGCAGGAAGATTGACAGTTTGAGCTTCACAGCAGACCCTGTCTCAAAGATACAGTAATTTAATATTTAATTTAATTTGCTACTGTCTTAAACATTATATTTATGTGGAGGTTTTTGCAGCAGGATTTTTATTGAAGCAATTATGCCTTCATCTAAATAGCTGCTGTCTTAGACCACACATCCAAAGTATTTGGCCTGTGGCTTAGTGTTTTGCCCACCAGAGGGATTTCTGTTGCAAAAATGCTAATATAGGTACGGATATTTATAGAGAGATTGGGTCCCCCAGTAGAACATGAGAATGATGTGCAAACTATTATAGAGTGTTCTCACACTGAATTATCTGCAGAAGGCTAGTTTACTCTGCTGGTCCAGAAAATGTGTACCCATACCAAGCTTTCTTAATAGATTAAGAGCAAGAGAAATGTTTGATGTGTAAGCACAAAGATCTGAGTTTGAATCTCCAGCACTCATGTAAAAGCAGGACATGGTAGTGGGGGGCGGGCAGAGGCAGTTAGATCCTGGGGGCTTGCTGGCCAGCTAGTCAGTGAAAGACCTTGTCTCAGACAATAAGGTTGTGAGCCATTGTGATGATTCAGTGAGTAGGAGTACTTGCTGTACAAGGTGATAATTGAAGTTTGATCCTCAGAACCCACTGCAGAATGGGAGAAATGACTCCTGAAAGTTGTCTTCTGACCTCTACCTACACACCTGCACAGTGTGGTAAACACACACACACACACACACACACACACACACACACACACACACACTAATATGGACAAAATTTAAAAATAAGGTGGTTTGCCACAACAGAAGATATACAACATTGATCTCTAGCCTTCTTATACATATGCAAATGTCAAATAAATAAATATAGCCAGGCAGTAGTGGTGCAAGCCTTTAATCCCAGCACTCAGGAAACAGAGGCAGGCAAATCTCTATGAGTTCAAGGCCAGCCTGGTCTATAGAGTGAGTTCTAGGACAGGCTCTGAAACTACATAGAGAAAACCTGTCTTGAAAAACCAAATAAATAAATAAATATATATAGCTGTGTCCTGCCTGGTCTGTAGCCTCTCAGACCCAAGTAAACACACAGAGGCTTATATTAATTAAAACTGCTCAGCCATTAGCTCAGGCCAACCACTGACTAGCTCTTACACTTAAACTCAGCCCATTTCTGTTAATCTACATGTTACTACATGTTCTATGGCTTTACCTGTGTGCCATTACATGCTGCTCCCTGGACAATGGGCTGGCATCTCCTGACTCAGCCTTCCTCTTCCCAGAATTCTCCTTGTCTGCTTATCCCACCTATATTTCCTGCCTGGCTACTGGCCAATCAGCATTTGATTTATCAACCAATCAGAGCAACACATTTTCACAGCATACAAAAAGACATTCCCCCATCAAATATAAAAATAAATATAGTTATTCTACTGCGATGAATTGAGAAGTTAATACATAAATATGCTCAGGTTTGGTCTTTTAATAGCTGCCAGGGCAGAGTGGACTGTATTGATGATGAAAATGCTTGCATTGAGTGTGGTTCACAAGTGCATACAATTGTCAAAACTCACAGAACTTAGCATTCCAATGCTAGGCATTTTGTTGCACCTAACTAATATCTTGATCTTAAAAAGTCAGCAGTAACAATGGACCACAACATTACTCCTATAGACTCCGAATGCATTGGCTCTTACACTGGTGGTCTGTGGCCCAGAACACTGCTGTCAGTGACTGCAAAGCAACAAATTCTGACGGTTTTCTGATTTTTTTTTTGAAATGGGGAAAAACTTTTTTTTTTTTACCTAAACAGGTTGAGGATGTTATTTAATAAATAAGCAAATTTGTTTCTTCATTATTAGAACAAAACAAATTTTATTCTATTAAACATTCCTAAGAATGGATTTTAATCTTTTTAAATTCATTCACTATTTCCGTTAGGTAATTTGGTTATATGTATTTTGAAGAGATCATCTGTTTCCACTCAAATATTGAAGTGCTCTATGATACCAAGACATATTTTTATGTTGACATGGCCAGAAAACTATATACAAAGAGGAAAAGCCTTGGCTTGCCTCACTAAGTGGCTCCATAGGGGCAAGATGTTTATCAGCTTTGGTAACTGATACCTGCCATGATCTCTGAGTCCACGGACAGGGGTTTGGGAAAGTATGAAGTCTGTCATATTAGTCAGCTTTCTGTTATTGCAACAGCTATCATAGAGTTAAAAGGAGAAACAGGGTTATTTTTGGCTCAAGATTACTCAGTCCTGTTGCTTCTAGTGATCTGATGAGGGAGCATATCATGACAGGAATGCCTGGGCAAAAGAAATCTGTTTACCTTATAATAGCCTGGAAACAGAGAGAAGCCTGGAGTCCTAACACCCCATCAAGGGTGTGTCCTCTATGACCTCATTTCCTTCCACTAGGTTCTATTTCTTAAAGGTCCTACCACTTCCTATAGGCAGACAACCTTTAGCATAGGGCTTTGGGGAGACATTTACTCTCCAAAGCAAAACATCTCTTATTATTCTTGAGTGATGTCAGTTTCTGAAGGAAAGACCAAGGCTACTCTATTAGTTGGGGTTCTCTAAAGGAACAGAACTAATAGAAAGAATATATGAAAGGGGGTTTATTAGAGTGGCTTTTTGTGGTCTGGCTAGTCCAACAAAGGAAAGACTGAGAATACAGTGGTTGTCCAGCCTACAAGGCTGGATGTGTCAACTGGTCTTCAGTCTACTTTAGGATCCTAAAGAAGTAGGTTCTCTACCAGCAAAGGAATGCCTCAGCAGTAGTGTAGATGAACTTGCCGGTGAGGGTGAGGGCAAACAAGTGAAAAGCAAAAATTTCCTTCTTCCATGTCCTTTTATGTGGGCTGCCACCAGAAGGTATGGCCCAGGTTTAGGGTGGGCCTTCCCACTTCAAATGATCCGATCAAGAAAATCCCTCACAGGTGTGCCCAGCCATTTGGGTTTTAATTGATTCCAGATGTAGTCAAGTTGACACGCAACATCAGCTATCACAAAACTACCATGAGTTCAAATCTAGTTAGATTCCTTTCAATACAGTTCTCCTGCCTTCTCCCTAAGTTTCTTCATCACAGCCATAGTGTGGCATGAGGTTGTCTCACTATGTATTCTGTGGTATTACTAGGAAATGGGTGTTAATGTTTGTTCTTAGCTCGACACCATTTTAAAAGATGTCTTCTAGATAGACAACATTCTGCCAATTGATTTTTGTTTGCTTAATTCAGTTGCTTACACGTGCTGTAAAATATAAATAAATGAAATATAAGTATGTTTTGTTTTTCATCTGTTATTTCAAGAGTCGAGGAAATAACTGTCCTGTGGAACTTAATCACAGAGATGGTCAGTTTCAGTGAGTACAGATTTTAGGTCATTGATCATTCTCTATGTTTTACTACATATGACATCAAATAGAATTTTGAGGGTCTTGCTTTTAGCAGAAAAATGGAGTATTGTGGTTTTATTCAAGTATATTTCACTTGCACTATTGTCTGTTTTACAGCATTTTATTGTGTTTTATTGCAGTTATTCCATTCAATTCAAAGAACCTGTTTGGACTTGTCTAAAGCAATTGTACTCTATCAAAAGAGAATATGTTGTAAGTATGACTTAAGTATGATATTGAGCAAATGGTGAGAAAAAGCAGGATATTTTGCCTTAATGTATTATATAATAAGTTCAGGAACTACTTAGGGAGTATGTCTTTGTCCTTTCAAATGTGAGGGAGACCTCTACTAATTTTACATTTGATTGACTTAGGCCTTTTACTTTTCAAAACTAGTATCAGGCTAGGGGAACTTTTCACTGGATCATCATGAATGCAGACATACTGTTTACCTTCCCAATTATAAATATACTTTCAGTTCTATATTTTAGACTTTTTGATTTGGGATTTTTTTTTTTTTGGTTTTTTGAGACAGGATTATTTTTTATTTCATTGTTATTTTGTGTCCAATTTTTTTTTTAAATGACCAGGTAGGGAGAGGAGGCAAAATTAGCTAATTCATTGAATACATTTTGTGGACAGAACTTCGTGATGAGCATTTCTTATGTTACATTATAATGTACAGAGTTAAAATTATGTCTCAACAATGGGACAAGAGAGATGATGCAGCAATAAAGAAGACATATTGTTCTTCCATTAGACCGGAGTTTGGTTCACAACACTCACATTGAGCAGATCATAGACACATGTAACTCCAGTTACAAGGGATACAGTGCCCTCTTCTGGCTTCTGTGGGCACCTATACCGTATGTTATTTACACACATACACACACACACACACACACACACACACACACACACACACACACACACTATGTCCCAGCAATGAAGTGGTCTTCTGATTGTGTCAGCAGGGCTTGGCTGTTGGTTTGTGGGTAAGCCATGTCATCACAGTTGGGAAAGGAAGGAAGAATTTTGCACCACTTAGACTGATCAAGATCACGACTTTGATGGAGGACTAAAAATAGAACCGTTAATGTGAAGGTGTTGCTATGCAGCTGCCATAGAGAAGAAATATAGCAAATTTCTGTGAACTGACATGGGTTGATTTTTAAGGTAACACTTTAAACAAAAGAAAACTAGCATACATACATGTAGCATGCTGCCAGTTGTGCAAGAAAAGGGGAGTTAATAAAATATGAATGTGTAAAAAGAAGGGCACATGCAAATAATACAAAGAGTATGCATACTGTGCTGAAGAAATTCAGGAAAGAGAAATCACCAGTGAAAGGAATTAGATCTCATTTTGAGCAGGGATGGAGTTCATGAGAAAGAGCGAGGAGGGAGGGGTAAGAGCAGGGTGCTCGAGATGAGGGTGTAGCTTTACCCTAGCAAGGTGAACAGTAATTCTGACTCCTAAAACCACAGTGATATTTTACACACTCACAAAATACCTAAGCAGGACATGGGGTGGGGGGCCCGCGGGATAGAGAGTGGGATACAGACAGTCACTGATGGACCGAATTGCACTGCAGATAACATCATTGTGCTGGGTGGATAAGAAAGAAGAGAATTAAGTTCAATAACTGAAAAGACGGTATTTTTAGAAGGGGAGTAAGAATCAACACAAAAGGAAACACATGAAAAAACTGGAGCAGATAATTAATGTATTGAACCTAAGTAAATGGACCAGCAATTCTAAAACTACTTTATGTATGCATGTGAGGTTAAACAACTAAATGTAGTGTAGTTGAGAGTCTGTAAAACAAGGCTACAGGTCAGGGAAGAAGGTGCTATACTGCACACATGGGGAGCAGATGAAGTCATTGCCATGAACCCGTGTAGGTCAATATGCACAGAAAGGCACACAGATGGGCATGTGTGCCTGGGCTGGTACATTTGTGTCTTTCTTGCCTCAAAAGCATCTGGAAGCACCAAGAGCCCATAGCACTGAGTACGCCTAACATTCAGATCTTGTTTTCTACATACCCTTTTTCACACCTTTGGGGGAGTGACTGACTTCAGGCTTAGTACGGGGACATTAAAGATGAGTCTGGAATGCCTTGCAGTACCAGAACTTAAAAAGTCCTTGAGAAGGGATGGAGACTTAAAGGACACAGAAGCAAGTCTGTAGTCAAAGCAACAAGATAAATAATGATAGTAATAAAGTATAAATCATAAGAAATATAACTACTGATTATGACTGTATGGAGATAGATGGACAGGTAGACAGATGGATTAGTCCTTGCCTTGGTGTAAACTGAAAAGATAAAATAAATCCTTCCCCCTGGTTTGGTTTCTGTTGCTGTGATGAATAGTGTGACCAAAAGCAACCTGGGGAAGAAAGGGTTTATTTCATCTTACAGACCATCATGAAGGGAAGTCAGGGTAGAGACCTGGGGCAGGAACTGAAGCAGAGGCCATGGGAAAACACTGCTGACTGCCTGGCTCTCGCCTGCTTTTGCTCAGCCAGCTTGCTTATACAACCCAGGAGCATCTTCCCAGGTCGGCACCACTTCCACATTAATGTAGGCTTGACCCTTCCACATTAATTAATCGCAGAAATGCCCCCTTAGGCCAATCCAATGGAGGCAGCTCCTCAAATGGATGTTCCATCCTGTAACTCTGGGCTACTCTCAGAAAATGTCAAAGTCTTAACATGCAAGGCAGTATGAGGAACTGTCAGAGCTTGAAGAAGATGAAGACCCAATCCTTTGTCGCTATGTGGGATCCAGGGCTAAAGTTTGGAACAAAAAAAGAACAATAAAGGAAAATCTGATATAAGTCCAAATAAGGACTATACTTTAGTTGATAGGATTGTATCTATGTTTTCTGGTTTTGAATCTGTGCCATAATAATATAAGATAAATGAGAGGAGAAGCTGGGGACGGGTATAGCATAATTCTGAATACTCTTGGTATTTTTTAAGTCTACCATTATGTTAAAAGAGTTAAGGAATCGTAGATCGGATCATATTGCCACTTGCTTTAGAACACTGAATATACACTTATCACAGTTTATAAAGTAAGAACATGCTAGTCCCAGCTTATCCGTTGGGCCCCATTTCCTTTGCCTTCCAGACTCTAGGAGGTCTTTTGCACTCAGTGTGTCCCCTGCTCGGAGTGTCTCTGCCCTAATAATATCAAGAATGCCTCTTTGTCACTCAGAACTCAGCTGGTGCTAGAGCCTTCCCTTACTACTCAGTCTAAAACAGTCACTGTCTTCCTCAGTTTCTCTGGCATTTTTCCTTTTGTGTCCTGTGTCTGTGGTTATATGTGCTTCATTTTCTGTCGCCCGCCACTTGGATGTGAACTCTGGAGGGGTGGGGACAACCTATGTCTCCTTCCTCACTACTTGATTAGCTGTAAATCTGGACAGTTGATTAACACTGCTAAGGAAAAGGTTTTCACAGTTCTTCAGTTGCTTTTTATCTTTAAAGGACATATCTGAAAATACAATCAGCAAGTAAATGTGAGTGGGTTCTTATTTGAAATGTTACGATCTAGTTAATTGAAATTTCGAAAGGTGCAGTCTTTGAATTATCGAATATACATGTTGCATGAGAATGACGATCTTGTCTGGCCTGGACTCTGATGGAGCTCAGGCTCTCTTCAGAGCTCTGCCCGTTAATCAGGTCAGCACAGGAAAATCAAGCCTGTTTGCCACCAAGATTAATCCTCCAGTGCATGAAATGACCAAAAATGATCCCTGAACTCTCCAAGCGACTTAGATTCTTTAGGAGAGACTCATGTCACCAAGTGTGCAGTCAAGTATACCAAACTGATTTCTTTGGGACTAAAATTAAATGTGTTCATTTGTATGTGACTTAGGGTTTTTAGGGTAAAGAAAGGTGACAGTAGCCTACTGCTTTTAGAAGCAAAAATGGACATTTTCTCTCCATAGGAAAGAAAAGGTTCTTGGTAGAAATGAATGGATCCCATATCAGTCAATGAAGAGAAAATACATAAGGCATTAGGAAAAAAAATCATGTAGACTTTTTTTAAGCTACATAAAACTATGGCATGGATATCAAACAAGCATTTAAAATGAAATATAGTGTATGCAGTGACAAGGCAAAAGTAACAGCTAGCTCAGTTTCACAAACATTTAATTAGTGCCATGAATATGAGATTCTCTGCTCGGCCTGAGAAATACGAAGTCTGGATGTAGTGTCTGAGAAGGCAGAGTTGCATGATGAAGTCAGACACAGGCCGCCTGGGCTCACACTTTCTGACACTTAGCCAACATGGCAAGTGCTGACACATAAGCCCAGAGGACACTGCTGTCCAGAAAAAAAGTGAGACCGGCCACTTGTTAGAAGAAGCCTTTAACTGGGCTTGGATCTGTGAACTTGATTTATTTGCTTTTTTTTTTTTTTTGAGACCAGCTCTCTTTTTTTTTTTTTTTTAATTTATTTATTATGTATACAGTGTTCTGCCTACATGCATGCTTGCAGGCCAGAAGAGGGCACCAAATCTCATTACGGATGGTTATGAGCCACCATATGGTTGCTGGGAATTGAACTCAGGACCTCTGGAAGAACAGCCAGTGCTCTTAACCACTGAGCCATCTCTCCAGCCCCAAGACCAGCTCTCTTTTCCTTAGTAGCCCTGACTGACCCCAACCTCTCAGTCTCTGCCTCTACCTCCTGAATGCGCATCACCACAGCTGGCTTAGGGGCCTTGGATTTTGAGAGAGAAGTATGGGGAGGGGCATTATTTATCTCATGAAAAAGGGGGGTGTCTAAAAGCCTCTCCTCCTGCCTCAGGACTTCCTTCTGCGGCAGGGGACTGCTGAGAAAGCACTGTAGTCACAAGCAGGCAAGCAGTAGTGAGTCCTTTGGATATATGGTTCCCGTTCAACCTTCTGTAGTAGTTGTTGGAGAGGTTGGTACTAAGGATGGGGTACCATTTGAAGTGTGGACAGATTGACGAGTTGGTGAAATAGAACAGCCTTCAGACAACTGTAGAAAACAATCAGCTTTATTGAGTACATGGAGTATGCATTGTGTAAAAGAACTGGCTTTGGGAGACAAGGGTTGTGATCCGGGTCCCGTTAGAGCTTCATTCTTGTATTAGGGTAACTGTCATGCAATGTGTCAGTGGAGGTAGTCCTTATGGGTTGATGTTTGATTCTGGGCAAAGACTGAGTTTACCCAGCTGCGTGGCTGTGAAACCCATTGTGATTAATTTTGCTTGACTGCACTCACATCACTGGACCACTGGCAGTTTGGCTGGAGGGGATACTGTTCTCTGTCTTGAACAGACTTGCCTTATAGAAAGTCCCTAATAGGAACCTGTTCCATTTCTCAGTCATGGCCTTCCTGCCACAGTCTGGATGACTCATGAAAATGGACAAAAATTTTTGTGACATTTCAGATGTAGTTACAGAGACAGACTATATGTATGTGTGCACCTGTAACCTCAATATTCAGGAGGCAGAGGCAAAAGGATCTAGAAGGATTGGGAAATTGAGGCCATCCTGAGCTACATAGCAAGATTCTGTGTCAAAATACCAAGATTGAAGCTGAAAAGATGGGTCAATGGGTAAAACAATTGCTTTGCAGGCAAAATGTGAAAACAAATTAATAGGAAGACTTCAGTTTGGATTCCAGCACTCAAAAAACTGGGTATAGCCCCATGTGCACCTGTGACCCCAGAACTGGGGTAGGTTGGGAGGTGGAGTCAGAAGAAGTTCTGGACTCACTGACCTCTAGCCTAACTTCATGTTTGGTAAGAGACCTGTCTGAAGGGAATAAAACACAGGGTGGTAGAGCAGGACACCCAACATTCCTCTCTGGCCTCAATACAAGAACTGGTACACATATATCATACCATTTAGCTACATCATTACCAGTGATGCAGTTCAATGGTAGAGTGTTTCTATTGTAAGCACAAGGTTCTGTGTTCAGTTCTCAAGCCCTGTGTTTGTGGTGCTGATGATGATGTATGTTTGGGTCTCTTTGTAATGTTTTTGTGGATGCTTTGGTTTTTATAAAATCAGTCTCTAGAATAGGGAGAACACTATTACAAATAATGCTGCTGATCATTTTTGTGACTACTTTGTGACCTCCTGAGAATGTACCCTGTGCTCCTAATGGTACAAGAGCAATATCAAAAGAATCATATAGTTCCTTGACTTGTTATATTTTCTACCAATCAATCTGTAGACAGCATGCGCCAAATCACTGTCCTACTAAATTGCCCCATCTGTACTTGTCTCTAAAAATAAAGCCAAGTTTAAGCATATCCAATTCAGATTTGGTTCCAGCTCTGTATTTTTAAAATTTACCAAATGGTCAACCTGATGGACTACCCACTTTCAGTCCCCACTTCGAACTCCACCTTGCTTCATTGCGGTTGAGGGATTTGAGGTGATTTACAAAGGACAGAGTGTGTGTAACTCAGACAGCAGAGATCAAAAAGTCAGCAGGAGAGGATAATAGGAGGGAGCCACAAAAGGTCCCCACTGCCAGCCTTGACGAACCCAACTCCTTCATTTCAACTTGAAGCAGCGCATTATGGGCTCACTTTTCAGGACAGAGGTCGTTTTCTGGTTCTGATTACAGGGCACCAATCTCACTGACAGATGTATTCAAGTGAACTTGATCTCTCCTATTGTAAATGGAAGACCAGCATGGAAGTTAAATGGCTGGTGGGGGAGGGGGAGGGACTCACCTTGCAGCCTGCCACTTGGATTTAATTTCCTCTAATCTTTGCCCCTGGAGAGCGGGAGGCCTTGGGATTTGTCTCTCTCACTTTATTTGTTATAAAGATGCTTTCCCTGTTTTCTTCGTCAGTCTTGTCTCAAGAAGAAAATGAACTGGGAAAATTTCTCCGATCCCAAGGCTTCCAAGATAAAACCCGAGCAGGAAAAATGATGCAAGCCACCGGCAAGGCCCTCTGCTTTTCCTCCCAGCAAAGGTGTGTGACCTTCTTTGGGGCTGTGCTCTGGGGGATCCAAAGAAAATTTGGACTCACTTCCTCATAAGGGGCAATCGCACAGTCTAGAACGCTTTAGCCTAAGCCGGAGGAGTACTGTTCTGTACTTAGAGGCTTTCCACTGCCCTCTGATTTAGATAGCACGTAGGATTTGTTTTCCTCCTTGCTATTTAATCTTTTTTGTCTTCTGCTCTGTGGGAGGCAGTGTAGATGCCAATCACTGTGAGTGATTGTATTTGACCTTCAAGTTGTTCATAACAACCAGTCTGATCCCCTTTCAGCATTTGATTAAAGCAAGAGCCTAATGAGACCAACTTGAAAGGTTCCCTCTCTGCTCTCTGTGGGCT